>NC_134847.1:235000-322499 GCF_965363235.1 Mytilus galloprovincialis
AAGAAAAAGGTCATCTCACAAATCTCGTCAAAGTATACTACCCTAACCCTAACCCTAACCCTAACCCTAACCCTAACCCTAACCCTAACCCTAACCCTAACCCTAACCCTAACCCTAACCCTAACCCCTAACCCTAACCCTAACCCTAACCCTAACCCTAACCCTAACCCTAACAACATTCTCATAATGAAAATTTTGGGAATATTTTTCCGTTAAATTGACAGCATTTTGGCTACTCGACGAGAACCCTAACCCTAACCCTAACCCTAACCCTCACCCTAATCCTAACCCTAACCATAACCCTAACCTAACCTAACCCTAACCCTAACCCTAACCCTAACCCTAACCCTAACCCTAACCCTAACCCAAGTTTTTCACGAACTTCTCAAAAATCAGAGTTTTGGAGGGATGGGGGGTCGGGTTATGGTTTTTGATACTTTTCATAGTCCAACTTTTCAATATTTAAACATAATCCTATGCTTCGATCGGCTTGCCGTTCAAAAATCGAGCCCGTTAGGGTCAGTACTTTTGGACAATGAAGCCCGTAGTGAAGACCGCAAGTCTTTATCTGTTGTAGTTTGGGAGTTGGGGTTAATTTCGGGGTTGGCTTTACTCTCGCACAAACGTTTCTTCAGTGAGGTCGGAAAGTGCGGCCGTACACTTCAGTGATACCAATAAGTTTTCATCCTCTAGACTATCTTTCCATCTTTTCGGAACAGTTAACTTTATGAAAATATCTCTATTCAAATCCATTCTACATCTGTTTGAAGATTGAGGTCAAAGGCACTTTTCATACTCTGTACTTAGAAATATTTTTTGAAATTTCTGACGCATGCGCAGTCACAAAAAAGGGCAGACATGCGCAGAAGTGACAAAGGGCACCTCACAAACGCTCGCCAAAGTACACTACCCTGTCCCAATCCTGACCCTAACCTTAATCGTAACCCTAACCCTGACCCTAACCCAAATACTAACCCTAACCCAAACCCCAAATGTATTAAAACTGTTGTTTTGGAGGCCTTACTCCATCTGGGAAAGGGTAAGTCTAGGAGGGTAACCGATTAGATTTTCGTATTAAGTATTTTCACGAACTTCTCAAAAATCAGAGTTTTGGAGGGATGGGGGGTCAGGTTATGGTTTTTGATACTTTTCATAGTCGATCTTTTCAATATTTAAACATGATTCTATGCTTCGATCGGCTTGCCGTTCAAAAATCGACCCCGTTAGGGTCAGTACTTTTGGACAATGAAGCCCGTAGTGAAGACCGCAAGTCTTTATCTGTTGTAGTTTGGGAGTTTGGGTTAATTTCGGGGTTAGGCTTTACTCTCGCACAAACGTTTCTTCAGTGAGGTCGGAAAGTGCGGCCGTACACTTCAGTGATACCAATAAGTTTTCATCCTCTAGATTATCTTTCCATCTTTTCGGAACAGTTAACTTTATGAAAATATCTCTATTCAAATCCATTCTACATCTGTTTGAAGATTGAGGTCAAAGGCACTTTTCATACTCTGTACTTAGAAATATTTTTTGAAATTTCTGACGCATGCGCAGTCACAAAAAAGGGCAGACATGCGCAGAAGTGACAAAGGGCACCTCACTTACCCTCGCCAAAGTACTCTACCCTGTCCCAATCCTGACCCTAACCTTAACCGTAACACTAACCCTGACCCTAACCCAAACACTAACCCAAACCCCAAATGTGTTAAAACTGTTGTTTTGGAGGCCTTACTCCATCTGGGAAAGGGTAAGTCTAGGAGAGTAACCGATTAGATTTTCGTATTAAGTTTTTTCAAGAACTTCTCAAAAATCAGAGTTTTGGAAGGATGGGGGGTCGGGTTATGGTTTTTGATACTTTTTATAGTCGATCTTTTCAATATTTAAACATGATCCTATGCTTCGATCGGCTTGCCGTTCAAAAATCGACCACATTAGGTGCAGTACTTTTGGACAATTCAGCCCGTGGTGAAGACCGCAAGTCTTTATCTGTTGTAGTTTGGGAGTTGGGGTTAATTTCGGGGTTAGGCTTTACTCTCGCACAAACGTTTCTTCAGTGAGGTCGGAAAGTGCGGCCGTACACTTCAGTGATACCAATAAGTTTTCATCCTCTAGATTATCTTTCCATCTTTTCGGAACAGTTAACTTTATGAAAATATCTCTATTCAAATCCATTCTACATCTGTTTGAAGATTGAGGTCAAAGGCACTTTTCATACTCTGTACTTAGAAATATTTTTTGAAATTTCTGACGCATGCGCAGTCACAAAAAAGGGCAGACATGCACAGAAGTGACAAAGGGCACCTCACTAACCCTCGCCAAAGTACACTACCCTGTCCCAATCCTGACCCTAACCTTAACCGTAACCCTAATCCTGACCCTAACCCAAACACTAACCCTAACCCAAACCCCAAATGTGTTAAAACTGTTGTTTTGGAGGCCTTACTCCATCTGGGAAAGGGTAAGTCTAGGAGGGTAACCGATTAGATTTTCGTATTAAGTTTTTTCACGAACTTCTCAAAAATCAGAGTTTTGGAGGGATGGGGGGTCGGGTTATGGTTTTTGATACTTTTCATAGTCGATCTTTTCAATATTTAAACATGATCCTATGCTTCGATCGGCTTGCCGTTCAAAAATCGACCACATTAGGTGCAGTACTTTTGGACAATTCAGCCCGTGGTGAAGACCGTAAGTCTTTATCTGTTGTAGTTTGGGAGTTGGGGTTAATTTCGGGGTTAGGCTTTACTCTCGCACAAACGTTTCTTCAGTGAGGTCGGAAAGTGCGGCCGTACACTTCAGTGATACCAATAAGTTTTCATCCTCTAGTTTATCTTTCTATCTTTTCGGAACAGTTAACTCTATGAAAATATCTCTATTCAAATCCATTCTACATCTGTTTGAAGATTGAGGTCAAAGGCACTTTTCATACTCTGTACTTAGACATATTTTTTGAAATTTCTGACGCATGCGCAGTCACAAAAAAGGGCAGACATGCGCAGAAGTGACAAAGGGCACCTCACAAACGCTCGCCAAAGTACACTACCCTGTCCAAATCCTGACCCTAACCTTAACCGTAACCCTAACCCTGACCCTAACCCAAATACTAACCCTAACCCAAACCCCAAATGTGTTAAAACTGTTGTTTTGGAGGCCTTACTCCATCTGGGAAAGGGTAAGTCTAGGAGGGTAACCGATTAGATTTTCGTATTAAGCATTTTCACGAACTTCTCAAAAATCAGAGTTTTGGAGGGATGGGGGGTCAGGTTATGGTTTTTGATACTTTTCATAGTCGATCTTTTCAATATTTAAACATGATTCTATGCTTCGATCGGCTTGCCGTTCAAAAATCGACCCCGTTAGGGTCAGTACTTTTGGACAATGAAGCCCGTAGTGAAGACCGCAAGTCTTTATCTGTTGTAGTTTGGGAGTTGGGGTTAATTTCGGGGTTAGGCTTTACTCTCGCACAAACGTTTCTTCAGTGAGGTCGGAAAGTGCGGCCGTACACTTCAGTGATACCAATAAGTTTTCATCCTCTAGATTATCTTTCCATCTTTTCGGAACAGTTAACTTTATGAAAATATCTCTATTCAAATCCATTCTACATCTGTTTGAAGATTGAGGTCAAAGGCACTTTTCATACTCTGTACTTAGAAATATTTTTTGAAATTTCTGACGCATGCGCATTCACAAAAAAAGGGCAGACATGCGCAGAAAAGACAAAGGGCACCTCACTTACCCTCGCCAAAGTACTCTACCCTGTCCCAATCCTGACCCTAACCTTAACCGTAACACTAACCCTGACACTAACCCAAACACTAACCCAAACCCCAAATGTGTTAAAACTGTTGTTTTGGAGGCCTTACTCCATCTGGGAAAGGGTAAGTCTAGGAGAGTAACCGATTAGATTTTCGTATTAAGTTTTTTCAAGAACTTCTCAAAAATCAGAGTTTTGGAAGGATGGGGGGTCGGGTTATGGTTTTTGATACTTTTTATAGTCGATCTTTTCAATATTTAAACATGATCCTATGCTTCGATCGGCTTGCCGTTCAAAAATCGACCACATTAGGTGCAGTACTTTTGGACAATTCAGCCCGTGGTGAAGACCGCAAGTCTTTATCTGTTGTAGTTTGGGAGTTGGGGTTAATTTCGGGGTTAGGCTTTACTCTCGCACAAACGTTTCTTCAGTGAGGTCGGAAAGTGCGGCCGTACACTTCAGTGATACCAATAAGTTTTCATCCTCTAGATTATCTTTCCATCTTTTCGGAACAGTTAACTTTATGAAAATATCTCTATTCAAATCCATTCTACATCTGTTTGAAGATTGAGGTCAAAGGCACTTTTCATACTCTGTACTTAGAAATATTTTTTGAAATTTCTGACGCATGCGCAGTCACAAAAAAGGGCAGACATGCACAGAAGTGACAAAGGGCACCTCACTAACCCTCGCCAAAGTACACTACCCTGTCCCAATCCTGACCCTAACCTTAACCGTAACCCTAATCCTGACCCTAACCCAAACACTAACCCTAACCCAAACCCCAAATGTGTTAAAACTGTTGTTTTGGAGGCCTTACTCCATCTGGGAAAGGGTAAGTCTAGGAGGGTAACCGATTAGATTTTCGTATTAAGTTTTTTCACGAACTTCTCAAAAATCAGAGTTTTGGAGGGATGGGGGGTCGGGTTATGGTTTTTGATACTTTTCATAGTCGATCTTTTCAATATTTAAACATGATCCTATGCTTCGATCGGCTTGCCGTTCAAAAATCGACCACATTAGGTGCAGTACTTTTGGACAATTCAGCCCGTGGTGAAGACCGTAAGTCTTTATCTGTTGTAGTTTGGGAGTTGGGGTTAATTTCGGGGTTAGGCTTTACTCTCGCACAAACGTTTCTTCAGTGAGGTCGGAAAGTGCGGCCGTACACTTCAGTGATACCAATAAGTTTTCATCCTCTAGTTTATCTTTCTATCTTTTCGGAACAGTTAACTCTATGAAAATATCTCTATTCAAATCCATTCTACATCTGTTTGAAGATTGAGGTCAAAGGCACTTTTCATACTCTGTACTTAGACATATTTTTTGAAATTTCTGACGCATGCGCAGTCACAAAAAAGGGCAGACATGCGCAGAAGTGACAAAGGGCACCTCACAAACGCTCGCCAAAGTACACTACCCTGTCCAAATCCTGACCCTAACCTTAACCGTAACCCTAACCCTGACCCTAACCCAAATACTAACCCTAACCCAAACCCCAAATGTGTTAAAACTGTTGTTTTGGAGGCCTTACTCCATCTGGGAAAGGGTAAGTCTAGGAGGGTAACCGATTAGATTTTCGTATTAAGTATTTTCACGAACTTCTCAAAAATCAGAGTTTTGGAGGGATGGGGGGTCAGGTTATGGTTTTTGATACTTTTCATAGTCGATCTTTTCAATATTTAAACATGATTCTATGCTTCGATCGGCTTGCCGTTCAAAAATCGACCCCGTTAGGGTCAGTACTTTTGGACAATGAAGCCCGTAGTGAAGACCGCAAGTCTTTATCTGTTGTAGTTTGGGAGTTGGGGTTAATTTCGGGGTTAGGCTTTACTCTCGCACAAACGTTTCTTCAGTGAGGTCGGAAAGTGCGGCCGTACACTTCAGTGATACCAATAAGTTTTCATCCTCTAGATTATCTTTCCATCTTTTCGGAACAGTTAACTTTATGAAAATATCTCTATTCAAATCCATTCTACATCTGTTTGAAGATTGAGGTCAAAGGCACTTTTCATACTCTGTACTTAGAAATATTTTTTGAAATTTCTGACGCATGCGCATTCACAAAAAAAGGGCAGACATGCGCAGAAGTGACAAAGGGCACCTCACTTACCCTCGCCAAAGTACTCTACCCTGTCCCAATCCTGACCCTAACCTTAACCGTAACACTAACCCTGACCCTAACCCAAACACTAACCCAAACCCAAAATGTGTTAAAACTGTTGTTTTGGAGGCCTTACTCCATCTGGGAAAGGGTAAGTCTAGGAGAGTAACCGATTAGATTTTCGTATTAAGTTTTTTCAAGAACTTCTTAAAAATCAGAGTTTTGGAAGGATGGGGGGTCGGGTTATGGTTTTTGATACTTTTTATAGTCGATCTTTTCAATATTTAAACATGATCCTATGCTTCGATCGGCTTGCCGTTCAAAAATCGACCACATTAGGTGCAGTACTTTTGGACAATTCAGCCCGTGGTGAAGACCGCAAGTCTTTATCTGTTGTAGTTAGGGAGTTGGGGTTAATGTCGGGGTTAGGCTTTACTCTCGCACAAACGTTTCTTCAGTGAGGTCGGAAAGTGCGGCCGTACACTTCAGTGATACCAATAAGTTTTCATCCTCTAGATTATCTTTCCATCTTTTCGGAACAGTTAACTTTATGAAAATATCACTATACAAATTCATTCTACATCTGTTTGAAGATTGAGGTCAAAGGCACTTTTCATACTCTGTACTTAGAAATATTTTTTGAAATTTCTGACGCATGCGCAGTCACAAAAAAGGGCAGACATGCGCAGAAGTGACAAAGGGCACCTCACTAACCCTCGCCAAAGGACACTACCCTGTCCCAATCCTGACCCTAACCTTAACCGTAACCCTAACCCTGACCCTAACCCAAACACTAACCCTAACCCAAACCCCAAATGTGTTAAAACTGTTGTTTAGGAGGCCTTACTCCATCTGGGAAAGGGTAAGTCTAGGAGGGTAACCGATTAGATTTTCGTATTAAGTTTTTTCACGAACTTCTCAAAAATCAGAGTTTTGGAGGGATGGGGGGTCGGGTTATGGTTTTTGATACTTTTCATAGTCGATCTTTTCAATATTTAAACATGATTCTATGCTTCGATCGGCTTGCCGTTCAAAAATCGACCCCCTTTGGGACAGGGTTTTGGACAATAAAGCCCGTAGTGAAGACCGCAAATCTTTATCTGTTGTAGTTTAGAAGTAGGGGTTAATTTCGGGGTTAGGCTTTACTCTCGCACAAACGTTTCTTCAGTGAGGTCGGAAAGTGCGGCCGTACACTTCAGTGATACCAATAAGTTTTCATCCTCTAGATTATCTTTCCATCTTTTCGGAACAGTTAACTTTATGAAAATATCTCTATTCAAATCCATTCTACATCTGTTTGAAGATTGAGGTCAAAGGCACTTTTCATACTCTGTACTTAAAATATTTTTTGAAATTTCTGACGCATGCGCAGTCACAAAAAAGGGCAGACATGCGCAGAAGTGACAAAGGGCACCTCACTAACCCTCGTCAAAGTACACTACCCTGTCCCAATCCTGACCCTAACCTTAACCGTAACCCTAATCCTGACCCTAACGCAAACACTAACCCTAATCCAAACCCCAAATGTGTAAATACTGTTGTTTAGGAGGCCTTACTCCATCTGGGAAAGGGTAAGTCTAGGAGGGTAACCGATTAGATTTTCGTATTAAGTTTTTTCACGAACTTCTCAAAAATTAGAGTTTTGGAGGGATGGGGGGGTCAGGTTATGGTTTTTGATACTTTTCATAGTCGATCTTTTCAATATAAACATGATCCTATGCTTCGATCGGCTTGCCGTTCAAAAATCGACCACCTTAGGGTCAGTACTTTTGGACAATAAAGCCCGTAGTGAAGACCGCAAGTCTTTATCTGTTGTAGTTTGGGAGTTGGGGTAAATTTCGGGGTTAGGGTTTACTCTCGCACAAACGTTTCTTCATTGAGGTCGGAAAGTGCGGTCGTACACTTCAGTGATACCAATAAGTTTTCATCCTCTAGATTATCTTTCCATCTTTTCGGAACAGTTAACTTTATGAAAATATCTCTATTCAAATCCATTCTACACCTGTTTGAAGATTGAGGTCAAAGGCACTTTTCATACTCTGTACTTAGAAATATTTTTTGACATTTCTGACGCATGCGCAGTCACAAAAAAGGGCAGACATGCGCAGAAGTGACAAAGGGCACCTCAATAACTCTCGCCAAAGTACACTACCCTAGCCCTAGCCCTAACCCTAAACCTAACCCTAACCTTAACCCTAACCCTAACATACAAAGTGTGTCATATCAAGTTATATGTCTTGGAGCAGGTGCTACAATATAAAATAGACTAAGAATAGAGTCAATCTATTTTATTTTTAATTAGATCAAACAAATTGTTATCTTATAATCATTCCATATTGATAAAAGTGTCTAATCTTAAAGCATGCTAATAAAGAAAAAAGAAAAAAGAGATCAATAGACTACATTTAATCATGAATAACTACATTAATGTAAGATGCTTTTTGGGAACTATATACATGAAATGTGAAATGGAATAAGTTGGAAAATATGTATACCCTTATTGTTACAAAGTTCAATGAATAATGCACACAAAAAATTGGAAAATGTAACACTGTCAAACAGACAGGCATCATGATTTTCTTAATTCATGATAGTAGAAAAACATATATTCATCAAAAATATTGACTTTCACAATGTTAAAATCTGTATGGCCAGCTGGATATCCTAGGACATAATGGTCGTTCTTCTACCGTTTATTCCTCACAAGTCAATGTCTGTAAACCATCTTACAGGGAAGGCTTCATTGGCTTCCTGAAAAAAATATATAAATTGATGATAAAAAAAAAAATGAATAAATTTGTGATATATTGAATAATTTAAGAAATAATCGTAAAATCTAGAAATGTTTTTGTCATAAACTAGTGTATGCCAATTTAAAACTGAAATGTAATAAACTCAAATGCTTAATAATGAAATAGAATATAAACTACCACAGATGTCGAACACTGAACATTTGGACCAAGTATAAAGAAGACTACATTCAAAATATATTACAATATTACTGACTTTCTCATGTTTTTCACCTTGTCCCTTAGTTGGGACAAGGTGAATTCCTCCTCCTTGAAGACTCCTCGTTGAACCCCTTTGGACATCATCGTTTTTAAGGCAGTTTCGTTTACTGTCCAATTCAACAAGGCAGCGAAGGACCCCACGAATTTAGTCTGTTCTTTATTGAAACAAACTGAAATAAGATGCAGATGAAAAGGTTTAATATTCACCGTAATAATTTTTTGACATTATTTTACAACCTGATTATTGCACAGTATGGAAAAAACATATCTAGTTAATTTGGAACCGCAGAATTACTGTAAGAAATTTCAAGCCCGTTAAACTACACCTTTGTCCCTAGGGTAATTCTTTTTATGTACACACTTCATTAGAAGGCATTTAATTGATTTCATTAATACAACTAATTTGTAACATCTTCTTGTATAGTTAATTAAGGAAAAACTCCTATTTGGATGTCAGACATAAGAGAAGAAATGCCAAATATCGTCACAAGGAAAAAATGTACATATTGCATCGTAAAATGTTATGTGTATTAATTTAAGGAGTCATACTTTTTTTCAGTAAATTTGGTAACACGTGTACTGATAGAACAAAACAATGTCAAGTTTTGTATAAAATCAATATTCAATTTGAATCTTAAATTGATCGTTTGAAGTTTATATACATCATTTCAAATGATCATGGCAGAGTAGTAGTGTCGATATTTGCTACATTATTCAAATAACCCTCTAATTAGAGCTTTAAATACAAGCTTGAAGAAAAACTTTACCAGATAGCGTTAGTTCAATTTTAACTAAAATATACAAGAATTGTGATGTATGATATAAAAAATAAAACCAAAAACTCTAAACACAAGGAAATAATTGACGTTTATACATATACTGTAAACCAACTTATTTTTGCGGATACTTAATTTCGCGTTTAGCTCTTTCTAGCCGAATTCGCAGCAATTTAATTTCGCGATTTTCAAATTTACTAAATGTAATTAGACAAGGACAGATCAAAGTTTTAAATTTTCGCGAAGATTAATATTCGCGGTTTTTTACATCTCTCGAAATAAATCGTTTGCGAAAATTAGTTGGTTTACAGTAACATCCCGAAAATTTACTAAGACTCTTCATTGGAAAGTCATGCATTCTAGTATTTAGGTAACACACGTACGCGTATAGCTGTTGAATATACTCAAATAATTCTTATTTTTTTCTGTTAGCACACACTAATTTCAAATAAAAATAATATTAAATACTTCCATGCGCAACATATAGTTGAAAATCGGATGTTTAAAACATCATTACAAATTATTCTGATAGAGTAGTTCTGTCAAGGTTTGCTACTTCTTTACATCATATCTTAAATTAACCTTTGAAGGCAATCGAAAAAAAAACGCCAGATGACGCTGTTGCTCACCTTGGCCTAAAATAAACAAGAACCAGCATGTAGGATGACATGAATGAAACGAAAGACTCCGAACACAAGGAAATTATATATATTGATACATAGTACATCCAAGAATATATGTGTATTCGTTGACATAGTCTCTACTTAAACAAAATAAGTTTTTCAGTAATTAAGTAACACCCTTAAAACGGTGGAATATTCTCCCATAAATCTAAAATTTACTGATTGCACACAGCAAGGCAAATTGGCTTTATATTCAATACTGCCATATTCCTGTACATATACAATTCTGCACTTTGCAGTTGCATATGTATTGATAACGTGATATAGATAAACTAACTACTATTATCCTTCAGTTTTTTCGAGGCTACAGTTAGAACATTTGACACTATAATATAAAGAAATAAAATGCTTTGTCAGAAAAAAAGTAGCAATCAAAACTATGTAAAGTTGAACCAATTAGATATAATAAGTTGAAGGTGGCTCATATGAAAATTGCATGTTGTATTTCAGAAAGCATGAACTTTTATTCAAATGATATGTCGCCTCATTTTTACATTCTGAAGTCAAAGAATTAGAAAGCACTTTGAAAACGCATGAGCGCAGGCATCAGTTCATCGTTGTATTCATGTGCCATTATCCACTTTGTTTACAACTAACAAAAAATTATGAACATAAATGTTATCTAATTGAAATGTTTGTTAATGGCAGACCATCAGTGGGTAAGAATAGAAGTCAGAAAAAGTGTTAGCTTCATTAAATTTATCTTCTTATGTTCAACGAGATCCTAGCTAATGATTTCTGGATTTTGATAGAGTAGATCCGTCGATGTTTGCTGTTTTGTTAACATCGGACATTAATTTGAGCTTTTAATACAATCTAAAACAAAACTTACCAGATCGCTGTTGTATAACTTGACCTAACATATACAACAATGCGGAAGTCAGATATAATGGATAAAACGGAAGATTAAAACGGCCTCAAGGAAACTTGTTCAATAATTTAATAACACGCATGTAACATGTAATCGTAGAATATTATACTGTTAATCTTGTTTCGATTGTAGCACACAACAATGTCAACATACGTAAGAAATCAATATTCCATATTAAAATTGATCGTTTGATCTTTATATCATCATTACAAATAATTTTGATAGAATTGTACTGTCAATCTCTGCTACTTTTTTTTAAATTGAAGTGTAATTTCAGCTTTAAATACAATCAGAGAAATCTTACCAGATGGCTTTAATTCAACTTGACTTGAAATATACAAGAATTTTGATGTCAGATACAATGGATCAAACAAACAATTCCAAACACAAGGAAATTATTCACCTTTATACATCCTACATACTGAGAGTTTATATATGTCAGTTTACGTAGCCTCCTCATTAAAAAAGTCAAACTTTCAGTATTTGGTGTCACGCATAAGCGTAAATCTGTTGAATAGTCTCCCATCAATCTTATTTCTACTGTTAACAAACAACAATGTGAAATTACTTTAAAATTGAATACTTCATTTTAAAACTTAAATTGATCGTCTGATGGTTATAAACATCATTACAAATTATTCTGATAGAATAGTACTGTCAAGGTTCGCTACTTCTTTGAAATCACACTTTAATTGGAGCTTTTAAGACCATTGAAAAAATAACTCACCGGATGGCTGTCGTTCACCTTGGCCTAAAATATACAAGAACTTGCATGTCAGATAAAATGAATGAAAGAAGACATTTCGAAAACAAGGAAACTATATAAATTGATACATTGTACATTTAGAAAGTATATGTGTATCAGTTAACGTAGTCTCTACTTAAACAAAAAAACAAAATTCTCAGTATTTAAGTAACACCGAAAGAACGGTTGAATATAATCCCATAAATTCTAATTTTACTGTTAGCATTAAGCCATGCAAATTGGCATTCATAATTACTGAAAACCTTTACTAAATTTTTTCATAGATATAAAGATTTGGTTTTGAAGTTTGGATGTACCTGTAGAAAACTTATTTCAAACGGGATAGCACATCCTCATTTTTACCGAAAAGTTGTTAACCGTATTCGGAAATTTAGAAATGATCCATGTAAACTTGTCGCTCCTTTAAAAAAATTAATCTAAACGGTTACCTATTCAACACTGTAATAAGATCATTAAATATTGTTTTTATTGGAATAAATATTGATTTTGTTATCAGTAGATTAAAAGCTTACAAAATTTTACTAGTATGTTATATATATACATATTCATGGATCTACAATCTGTCGATACCTGTAACTTGGCATTGCACAAGGTCATGTTTTTCTCTGGCTGTTTATGATGTCTTTACACTAAATCCATTGGATGTTGGATGTGTACGGATTGATAGTTTAGTCTTAAGATGCATGATTTTTTTATTAGTTGTAAGTGGCTTTGAACTAGCTGTCAGATAACTGCGAGTACTCTCAGATCTGTTCATTGTGTCTTTTTGTGTCGGGATGTATAAGTACCCGGCCACGTCCACTTATATTTTTGTCCATCTGATGAGTTAAGCCTTTTTCAACTGATTTTTATAGTTCGTTCTTATGTTGTACTGTGATACCACTGTCCCAGGTTAGGGAGAGGGTTGGGATCCTGTTAACTTGTTTAACCCCGCCACATTATTTATGTATGTGCCTGTCCCAAGTCAGGAGCCTGTATATTCAGTGGTTGTCGTTTGTTTATGTGTTATATATTTGTTTTTCGTTCAGTTTTTTTACATAAATAAGGCCGTTAGTTTTCTCGTTTGAATTGTTTTACATTGTCTTATCGCGGCCTTTTATAGCTGACTATGCGGTATGGGCTTTGCTCATTGTTGAAGACCGTACGATGACCTATAGTTGTTAATGTCTGTGTCATTTTGGTCTTTTGTGGTTAGTTGTCTCATTGACAACCATACCGCATCTTCTTTTTTATATTCACATTCAATACTGCCATTCTCATTCACATTTACCAGCGAGGGAATATATTTTGCAGTTGCATATGTGTTTATATTAACATATGAATAAACTTACTGCTTTTTCTTTTCAGTACTTTGGAGGCTGCAGTTAGAACATCTGACACTGTAATATAACAAATAGAATTCTATGTCAGAGAAAAAGAAGAAATCAAAATTATATAAAGTTGTAACAGATTCCATACAATACGTTAGAATAAAATTAACGGTACCAATTTTTTTGCACCAGATGCGCATTTCGACAATACATGTCTCTTCAGTGATGCTCGTGGCCAAAATATTTGAAATCCAAAGCTTATATAAAAGAAGAAGAGCTATAATCCAAAAGGTCCAAAAAGTCGGCCAAATCCCTGAAAGGAATCAGAGCTTTGCATGAGGGAGATACATTCCTTAATTTTGTAATAATTTCTATAATTTTGTAACAGCAAATTCTAATAACACAACAAATCCGTATTTTCATGCCAGTACCGAAGTACTGGTTACTGGGCTAGTGATACCCTCGGAGACTAATAGTCCACCAGCAGAGGATCGACTTAGTGGTAGTTATACAATTAACGGTACCAATTTTCTTGCACCAGATACGCATTTCGACAATACATGTCTCTTCAGTGATGCTCCTGACCAAAATATTTGAAATCCAAAGCTTATATAGAAGATGAAGAGCTGTTATCCAAAAGGTTCAAAAAGTATAGCCAAATCCGTGAAAGGAATCAGAGCTTTGCATGAGGGAGATACATTCCTTAATTTATTATAATTTCTATCATTTTGTAACAGCAAATTCTAATCACACAAAAAAATCCGTATTTTCATGCCATTACCGAAGCACTGGCTACTGGGCTTGTGATACCCTCGGGGACTAATAGTCCACCAGCAGAGGCAGCGACCCAGTGCTCATATGAAAATCGACTGTTGAATTTAAGACAGCATACTTTTTTTTATGTTGATAGAATGGAACTATAATTGTTTGCTGTTTTGTTAACACACTTTGATTTGACCTTTTAATACCATCTAAAAAATAACATTCTTAATGCATGTAGTTCAACTTTACCTGAAATATACAACAATGCAGATGTCAGATGCAATGGATTACACAAAAAAATCCGAACACAAGGAAAGTTTTTCAGTAGTTTAGTAACACGCGTATAACGGTGGAATATTCTCCTGTAAATCATATTTTTACAGTTAGTAACAGCCAGTATGTTCCGTCAGTTACTTTGTTCTGGCGGAACTTTTAAACTTGTTATTTCATTCCGATGGAACTTTCCAACTAGTTGTTTTATTCCGAGTGCAGTCAAAAAGTTCCAGAAAAAGTAGCTAGTTGAAAAGTCCCTGAACAATGTAGCTAATTGAAAAGATCTGGTGGAACAGAACAACTGGTTCATCGTTCCAAATATACCAATATTTCGTCCTTTTTGTAGAAAAGGGGGAAGAATGAGTATCAGCAGATATAAGAGCAAATCATTAATTAACAGGAATACCCAACGCATGAAAATGTATTTAAATTTTGATGTACTGAGGGGGAAGAACAAACTTCCCCAGCAAAATTTAAGTAGTATTTCAAAGCTCACATAAAACGGAATAAGTTGCATTATCATGCAAATTTAGTATTCATAGTATCCTCAAGAGAGGGAAGAATATCCCCTCCTCATGTGGGTCTTTGCATCAACTCTCCAAATGGAACTTTGTGACTGGTTGATAAGTTCCGTTGGAACTTTTGGGCCAGTTTGTTAGTTCCAGTTTTGACGTATTTGCCAAAGTGGAACTTTGTCACTAGTTGATAATTTTCTTTTGACTTTTGTCATCAGTATCTTGGTTTCCCTTTGAAAGGTTCAAATATGATATGTTGCGCTTTTACTTGGCATCAATTATCCAAATGGAAATTTCTGCCTGGTTGATAAGTTCCGTTGGAACTTTTGGGTTAGTTTGTTAGTTCCGGTTTTGACTAGTTTGGAAAAAAGGAACTTTCTAACTTGTTGATATGTTCCGTTGGAACTTTGCAACTTGTCACTCTGTTCCGGTGGAACTTTTAAACCAGAGGAAGAACTTTTCGGCCGGAACTTTCCAACGTCGGAACGAAAGAGCATTTACACTTGTATTTAGCACACAGCAATTTCAAAATGCATTAAAATCAATATTCCATGTTTGAATTGATCTATTGATCTGTATATACATCATTAACAATAATGTTGATGGAATTGTACTGTCAATGATTGGTACTTTTTTGTAATTACTATGTAATTATGTAAATACAGCTTTAAATACTATCAGGGAAAACTTACCAGATGGCTGTATTTCATCTTTATCTGTAATGTACAATAATTTGGATGTCAGATATAGTAAATCAAACCTGAAATTCCGAACACAAGGAAATTATTTAAATTGATACATATTACATCCCGAAAGTTTATGTGTACCACTTTATGTAGCCTCGTCATTCAAAAAGTCATATTTTATCAGTATTTTGGTAACACGCCTTTGCGTATAATATTCTGCAATCAATCTTATATTTACTCCGCGTTGAATATTCTGCAATCAATCTTATACCTACTCTTAGCACACCCCAATGTCAAATTACATTAAAATTAAAAACATACTTCCATATGAATCTTAAATTGATCGACTGATGTGTATAAACATCATAACAAATGATTCTGATAGATTAGTTATGTCAAGTTTTGCTACTTCTTTAAAATTACACTTTAATTTGAGCATTCGTGTCCGTTGGAAAAAAACCAACTCACCAGTTGTTTGCTGTCGTTCACCTTGGCCTAAAATATACAAGAACTTCCATGTCAGATAAAATAAATGAAACAAAGGATTCCGAAAACTAGGAAATTATATAGATTGATACATGGTTCATTAAGAAAGTATATGTGTATCAGTTAACATAGTCTCAACTTAAACATTATTATTTTTCTCAGTTATTTAGTAACATGTATATATTGGTTGAATATTTTCCCATAAATTCCAATTTGAATTAAGCATACAGCCATGCAAATCGGCATTCACACTCAATACTGCCTTGTTCATTCATATTTACTAGCAATGGAATATATGTACATTACAGTTGCATATGTGTTAATAACGCGATATGGATAAACTTACTACTTTTTCTTTTCGGTACTTTGGAGGCTGTAGTTGGGAGATCTGACACTATAATTTAAATAAAATAGAATGCTTTATCATAGAAAAAGTAGCAATCAAAATTTTACAAAGTTATAACCAATTTGATACGATATGTTATAGGCGGTTCATATGAAATTGCATTGTGTATTTTAGACAGCATTTAATGTAATCATATTATATGTTCGCCGCATTTTTACATTCCGAAGTCAAAAATTTAGAAAGAATGTAAAAAGTATAAAAGTTCAGGCATCAGTTTTTCGATGCATTCATGTGCAATTATCCACTCTGTTAACAATCAATCACGAGGTCTAGACATAAATGGGCATGCATGGAAGTCAGACAACAGGTAAACTTTATTCAAATTATCTTCTAATACATCTTTACAATTTTTTGCTGTTTTGCGATTTTTGCTGTTTTGTTAACATCAAACTTTAATTTAATCCTTTAAAACAATCTAAATAAAAGACTTACCAGATGTCTGGTGTTTAACGTGACTTGAAATATAGAACATTGCAGATGTCCGATGTAATGTATAAAACGAAAAAAAAACAAACGAAGACACGCATTTTTTTTAGTTATTTTCAGGAAGATATATTTGTATCAGGTAACGTATTCTGTTCTGAAAAAAATGACCTTTGAAATATTTTCCATAATTGTTATTTTTAACGTTACCACACAAGAATTTTGCATTACGATTCAAAACTTCCTTATTCATTCCTCTTTTCCACCGAGAGATTTTCTGCACTATGCAGTTCCGTATCTGTTACGATATATGGATACACTTACTACCTTTTCTTTTCTGTAGTCCGGAGCCGGAAGCTATTGACTCAAACTCTGAAATATGAATATAAGAAAGTTTAATACAGAAAAAGTAGCAATCGAACAATGTGTAACGTTGTTTCCAATTAGATACCATATGTTACAGGTGGCTCATATTAAAATTGTATAATGTATTTAGGCCGCATTAAGTGTTATTTAAATAATGTGGTTGCTTCAGTTTTTACACTCTTAAGTCATAGATTGAAAACGTGCATGAGCTTTGAATACAATCTGAATAAAACTTACCTGGAATAGAACTTGCTGGTGCAAATTGGCCTAAAATGTAAAAAAATGTGGATGTTACATGTAACGAAGGAGTACAACATACAGGACACAAGTAAAGTATACTTTTATTCAGATAAAATTAAGAAAGTTCAAGTGTAACAGTGTATGTTAGGCAGAAAAATAAAAGAATAACATACATTATTTAGAAGTGTATAAAAAAGAAGTTTATCTAACATAAGTGATAGGTTACATTTGGTGGATTTGTTTCTACTATTTAGGATTTTTGATAGCTTAAGTAAGCAGGGTTTCCCACATGCATTTCCCGATGTGTTGGTTCGATACTAATGTAGTTAATCAAAGAGAAGATTGCTCTGAGGGATACGATTGCCGTTGTTTCATTGACACATGTATACATTTAGCTGGATAATATTATTTTCAAAACTAATTCAACTGCACATGTAAAATAGTTACAAAATAGCCAATCCCGGATAAAAGTGTCAGGACAATGTAATTAGGCCTATTGTGTTTTATTTTTGTACTATCAATTCTCGGGGTTGAAGTTTACTTTCCACAGCAGTCACTGAGACTCAGAGTGAGAGAACGTATTCAACTTCGTATCTTATCACCTATTTTCCTACGTTATTTCTAGGAGGAACCCCATTCCTAACTTTTTAAATATTCAATTTCCGATGATGACTACAAATATTTTAATTTAAATGATGCATTTGATTTAAGATATGCAACAACAATAACCCTCAATAACAGACATACATAGAAAAGATCCCATGAGTTATAAATTAATTAATTGAGTGGGGAATCCAGTGGAACCATTCAATCTTAAACCCCTTGATGTCAAGAAATCTATACGAATGCGCATAATTTCAAAAACAAACCCTTGAGCAAGAAAGTATATAAAAATATTTATTAAACGACCTAGATGGTTCTCTATTTCTTTATGGAAGTTCAATCGCAAATATCAGTTTCATAACGGTAACATATAAGAAAAACTCCACTTCAGTTCTTTTATGACAGAAATAGATTTATCGGAATTCAGAGAACTCTCGCATTTTATCAAAATTGGGAATTTCCTCTGACGTGTTTCTAAATTTATAAAAACACTAAATATAAATACTGCTTAATTCTGATTTTCCGTGTTGTTAAAAACACGCATATAAGCCAAGGGAATTATCAAACATGAAGATTATGAAAAGAATATTAAAGGAAAATTGTTTAAGTTGAATCCCTTTGTTTGTTTTTAACTTTTAAAGCAAGACAATCATAAGAATCTGAGATTTTCTTTAATATTTAGAATAAAACGATTGACATGAGGGCATTGCTCTGAGCCACCGGTATAAGTCTACAGATTGCTTGAAAGCAATCGTATCCCAAAAACAAAGCTTCGATCTGCTGATCAAAAAAGGAAAGTAATAGTTTGCATTTATTTACATGTTTTAATCTACTTACTTAGCATGTAATGCATCAGCCGACTCTCATTTTCTGCAACATCTGAAAGTATTTCAGTTAATAAAATGGGAGAATGTGTCAAAGACAAAAAAGCACAAAACTGTCCAAAGCCACCAATGAACCCTCAACACAAAGAAAATCAAATACAAAGAGTCGGCTAGTAAACATGCAAATTGCAATCAAGACATAGACGACCACTTTTGTTAGTTTTGAGATGATATAGATATCGAGAAACATAGGAAATCAAACTAACCCTAACCACTAATATATGAAAATTATAATGCTAATCAGAAATAAAGTAGCAATTAAAACTATGTAAAGCTGTTACCAATTGTATATCTTATGTTATAGGTGGCTCATCTTAAAATGTCATATTGTATTTAAAACAGCATTAAATGTTATTCAATAAAAGTGGTCGCCTCATTTTTACAATCTGAAGTATAAAAATGAAAAAACCTTGAATAGTGCATGGAAATTTGAAATTTGAATTTTATGACTGTTGATTCATTCATATTGTTTTTCATGTTTTCTTGACCATATGTGGACTACTGATGTTCAAATGTAACTGTTAATTATCAATGAGATGTGAGGCAATAAATAATGAAATTTGACAACCAATTTAATTTCCCATCTTAATTGATATACATCTATACCGAATCAGTTTACTTATTTCTTTTGGAAGTATCAAAGGTAATAATTTTGCTTTTACTTAAAAGACTAATATTATAATTATCCATTTTGGCTATGTCCAAAACCACCCTTATCATACATACTCCTATAGTCGCAAGTATTATTCTTTATTTTATTCTTCATCTAAGTATTGGAATATTGTAAATGAAGATACATTTACTACCTCACATTTTGGTTAACATTTCTTACCTTGCAGTTCCGGCTCTTCATTTTCTGAAGAAAAAGAAAATTATATTACTTAGTATTGCTCAACCATTATGTTCAAAAACTCCGACAAATTTGTACAATGAAACCATATCACTCTTTGTACACTTTTATCTGATGTAAATAAATTGGTACATGAAACAATGTATCAACAGTTCACGACAGATTCCCCTTATTCTTTGCCTTTAGGCATTGATACAAAAAAAGAATCAGATGTCTATAACAAATGAATTAAATTCTTTCTCTGATTTCGCCATTATTTAACACATTGGCGTGCTTGTCATTTTACTTTTCAACTTGGTAAAAGTTAAAAATCAAAACATCACCGATGCCAATGATGATAAAATGGAAGCAATAACTACTTGACTTCTTAAGTCCTTACCATCCATATTCTCTGATGTCTTCACTTCTCCATCTTCCAATGAATAATTTTGCATTTACTATATTAATTGTTTACGACATGAAACGTTTACAGTTAAATATGACATAGCTAATTACAGTAGTTATATAAGGCCTACAGTACGGAATAACTCATGGAAAAAATGCCATTTGAAGGTACCAGAAAAGTCATTCTCCTCGAATATCAACTCTTAGAAGATGAAAGTTTCGTTGGGCTCACTGTAATTTTTTTTTGCATTTTATGCAGTAAGTATACTCTTTGTTACCGACATTAATTGTTACAAATGGTTACGGTTCAATACGAAAGAATAAATAATAGCAGTAATATGAAAGACAAAGTACGGTATTAAAAATGAAAAATTTGCCATTTCAAAGTACAAGAAAAGGTTACCGCTTAGAATGTCAAATACTTGAAAATGAATGATTTGATATGCATGATCATTATTTAAATTGTTAAATTTTATTCATTTTTTACAATGTTATTAGTCACGTCAGATTTTAAAATCTTTTGTATGAACATAAGTGTGCTTAACTCTGTTGCAGGTAAAAACCTTGTAAAACTACAAATTAAATGCAACGGAAGAATACAGCTGTTCAAGAGTCATATTTCCATTAAGTTAAAATAAATCCGAGTAACAAACTAACACAGAGAGAAACACATCAGATACATTAGGAAGACAAAAAGTTATATCAAATTAGCATGTTTGAATACTTAAAGCGTTTCATAACGTTACAGACTGCAGGACGTACAGAAAAATGTCAATTAACTTTTGGATATATTGAAGGCAATTATTTTGCCTTTTCTTTAACACCAGAGTCCTACTTATATTCCTTTTTTTTAAATTAAGTCCACATAACAGTTATGCGACATACTCCTTTATTTGCAGATATTATTTCTCTGTAAAATTAGTTGTTGTATGAAAGAAGATACATTAGCTATTTTACATTTTGTTTGAAATTTCCTACCTGAAATCTCCTCCTCTTTATGTTCTGAAAAAGAAAAAAAGGAGTGTATAAATATGCTACAGTATGTTCCAAAACTTCTGGTAATTTGTACACAGAAACTATGAACTTGTAGGACAATGAATCTGAATCTAATAAATTGGTATCTATTAACAGTTCTTGACATATTCCCTTTCTTTTATGTATTTATGCATTGATAATTCATCTATAATAGAGGAGTTGAATTATTCCTCTGGTAAGATCGATATTGTACTTGTTAAAAATATTTTTCTTTATCATCATTAATTTACGTATTTTTTTCAATTGCGAGAATTATATATAAGTCTTGATTTGAAAACATATACGACTACAGATTATTAAAAACTAGTTGTTACCTCTTTCTTCTGCTTCCTTCTGTTTGGTTAGTTTTCCTAGAATAAGCAAGTTTAAATATGCATTACATCCCGTCTAGTCTTTTAAAACTTTAATTATCTATTTGTAAGGATTTGACAAATCATGCAATCAGCTTAATTTTGCTTGTTTTGGTTTCGTTTGAAATATACTAAAAGTTTACTCATTGTAAATAATGGTATAAACTAGATCGGTTTTAGTTCAGTGTCCCGAAGTATTGTAAAATAGTATTTTTCACTTTACTCATTTAACATTTGTTTTACTCAGTGGCGATCAATTCATAAACATTTAAAATTGAAAGTATTATGATATTTCTCATTTAGATTTCTTTATATTGTTGTCATTAAATCTTCAAGCTCTTGGTAGATACATTACATATTTGTTGTTTTGGATAAAAGGCAAGAAAAATAATTTTTAAAACTTCATCAAGGTCATACAATATTACTCTGGTTCTAGAATTATTAAATGTTAATTAACTTACTTTCAACAAACATTTTCAGGTCTGTAACTGTTGCTGAAAGAAATATGGAAGGTCTTACTTGTACTCTTAGGTTTTTACCCATTCCATGTAACAAGATGAATCAAAAAGGCAATTATATACGAGACCATGCAACATTCAATATTTTACACAACTTATTTAGATAAATGACATAAGTAACTTATTTTTTTTGAAAAATTCGCCAAAATCAATAACACCATACAACTGTATTTCTTAATATTAATACCGAAATATCAGCTCTTTTCGTTTCGGTCTGTATGATGCCACAAGAAGTTTTGACAACAAATCTGAATAAGACTATAGAAATGATTTCTTCGATCAGAAATGTTAAAAGGTGGATGGATGAACAGATCAATCATAAGTCGCGTTTAAGCTGTTATATGAAGTTCTAGAAATATTAGGATTTGAAAAAAGTTGAATTATTAAACTTTTAATTTTAAAGACTAATCTTACTACGTAAGTGGTACTATCTACGTTGTAGGGCCTTTATTTTTTCATTTGGCATATGTTGGCTATAAAAAGGACCTTGTATATTCAGTGCACAAACATGGCAATGTTGACAGACACATAAAATATTTGAAATTTTGTGCACTCTCCTTCTTATGGTGTAGTTTTTATATTGTGAAGGGAGTCACGAAGTAATAGTAATAAAACTTGTGATAGTATGTAAATGCCAATTTGTGTACATTACTTAACCTGCATTCAATTACTAGTATTAAAATATATTGACACTAAAATTAATCATCGAAATCGTCCCTATAGAAACCAATTTCAGATCGTTTTGTCCAGATAAACGGGATTTTCTCCAGATCAAGCATATGTTACAACAATGAAAACAATCCTACCTATATGTTGTTCTCTTATTTCATTCTTCAGATCTTGGCTCTGAAAAAAACCAAATAGAATTAGTTACAAATAAAACAACAATTCATATTGGAATACTAATTCCACACTTAATTATTATATTGACGTGAATAGCCAAATAATGTTCACTTTAATTAATAACAGTGTTACTCAATTCATATAGATAATGTCTATGTAATTAGTAATAACAGGTCTAGTTCTTTATAAATATACCTACCGACTCTTCAAATTGTGCTTTAATCCAAGATTCCATGTTCTGAAAAAAGGAAGTGTAGTTTGATTGAATATTTAGGATACGATTAGGTTTACAAAAATAAATATTGTATCAGACACTCAACTTATATTTGCTTAAGTGAAACGGTATGTATTGAAATAAACATGCCCTTCATTCGAACACCATATTCAAATTCATGATCACCATGCAATGTAAACTTCCTTGTTTTAAGTCGTAATTCTTTACTTAAAATTTGCAGTTTCCTTAATCTGTTGACAGTTCTCAGTTCGTAGTTTTCATCACAATGTTAGGGTTTTTGAAGTTGTCGTCAGCAAGATTAAAACCACAATAAAGCATTTGTTTGCTTTGCCTGTTAAATGTCATTGATTCATATGTCTAGGAATATGTTTGTCAGAATCAAAGACAAAAAGTTTAGTTGTCAAACTTCTGTCAGCGTCCTTCTCGTCACCATAATCTACACCTCCGGACGCACGATTTACGGATAGTGTCACGATAAAGTATTTTTTTCCGTTTCACATACTTTTGACTTATTCTTGAAAACTATTTGACAGTTTTTATCGAAGTACTGAAAAATGACAAAAAAGGTTTTTAGTACTGAAAAATGACAAAAAATGTTGGTACTGAAAATGAGAGAAATTTTCAATTCTAAAAAATGACAGACAATTTCAGTACTGATAAATGACTGAAATTTTTAATACTTAAAAATGACTGCAACTTTCAATACTGCAAATTGAATGAAGTTCTTAGTAACGAAAAAAATATTTCCAAGGATTATTGAACATATGCACATGATTATTTGTACTGAAAAGCTATATGTACTGAATGATAATATTTTTACCAGTACTGTATATTTAGTGGCATTAAAAATACATGTAAACGCAATGCAAATTCCTGGTAATGTATTTATTTTTGAGAACATGTGACAACAATACCAAGACAATATATCGTTATGCATCACTGCATAAGTTGTTCTTACGCAATTGTAAGCAATTTCCTTTCAAAGAAGTCAATAAAATATTGACAAAGAATTTCCTTTCATGTCCAAAAATCACCAAACCCCAAACCAAATATGAAACAATCATTCGCGTTCAAGGAAACCAAGAAGATATTTATGTAAAATTGTCCTTGTGGATACAGTGGTTGAGTTTTAAAATATCGGCTAACAGGAAGTTGATGCATATCAGATCTACATCAAAATGATGGAAATCACTCCTGGAAAGATTGGAAGAGTAGTTTGAATAATTTCATATCGGTATGGCATGTACAAACAAGAACTTTAATAACGCACTATTTCTGACAATTGCTTTAAAAAGAAAAGTGCTTTCCCAGTATAAAGATAAAACGAGCGCGATTCAACTCTTAATTTGCACAATTTTATTTAAACTGCAGTTGATACCTTAAAAAAAAAAAGGTTCCCTGTTTTGAACATGTTTTAAAAAAAAATGCAAATCAAAAATTCAACAGTAAATTTTACCAACTATCCTTGTAAGACATTTTAAAGACCAACAGATAAACTTGTAGCTAAGGCTAAGAACTTTAAAGTGCCAACAAAAATGGTGTAAATAAGTTTTCATTTTTTGGGGGCATTGAAACATAGGTGATATGACAGTGAAGATTAAAAGTTGTAGAGAGCCTTTTAATCTATGTTTAGGGTATTTTTCAGCACAGGGCATTGGAAATGTAAACACACTAAAAAACTTGTTATATTGAAATGTGGATTCTTTCTTGATTGCAAAAATATATATTCACTTCTAATAAATATTCAAATGCCTAAGTTTGTGAATAGATATTTGACTAAAAAAATGTTTGATGGGAAATAAACTGAAAAAAAGGTATGTTATATTTAAGAGTTTTAAAATTTTACTATCTGTTTCAAGCCAATTACTGATGAAAAAAAAAATAAGTGAACTATCCTAAATTGTTGATTAATTACAGATAATTATTGGAAATTTATTAGGTAAAGTATAAGCCTTACTTGAAGACCTTTTAAATAATTAAAGATTAACAAGATCTTTAACAAATATAAATATAAATATGAATATTGAAATTGATAGATTGATTGTTGGTTGCTTTGTGCTAATGCGGCGTAAAACAACCAACAATCGACCAATATATCTAAATAATCATATTTGTATTTATATTTTTTAAAGATCTTTTTAATCCTTAATCAATCATTTATCTTCCAGACATAATTTATAGAATCACTTTATATAGTATAGATCAAAAGTAATAGGCAATAGATAAATCCTCTTTATATATCGAACATCTAAAATACACATTTGTGTATTCAATTATGAGGTCAAATACTTGTGTATTAAGAATTAGATGTATATTGAAGAGTCTGTATAATTATGTAAGACTGAAATTGAAAAGTAATGTTGTCAATTTAATTGGCAGTTTAGAAGGTGGGGCATTGTAATTAGAGGTCCATCTTGTCTCTAATTGACCTTTGAGAATGACAGTTGTCAATCATACTAGTATTGTATCAAATCTCAATAATCTAATCAAAATGAATAAAAAAAGCCTGCACATCAAAATATTTTAACGACATACATTCTTGAATGAACTGCTCCAAAAATGTATCCATTTTTTCACAGTCAATACATACATCAGAACTAAAGGGAACTATATTTCAGTGTTAAAACATAAATTTAGTAGCTAACCTGTCTTGTTGTTAGGGAGGCCGATGCCTTATGAAAGATTAAGAACACGTTCCAATCTTTCCATAAATGCTTCATGTAAAATATGTAAAATTTTCAAATTTAAAAAAGTCTTGTCGTAAGGCATTTTAAGAATCTGGAAGATAAAGGGGTAGGCATTCGACTGTTTAAACTTACGTTTTGTGTCAACAGGGCAAGGTGGGTAAACAACTTGTTTCTTTTAAACTATGTCCAAACTAAGGTATAAACGGACAGACTACTCCTATCTTTCAAAGTCAATACAAAAGTTAACCTGGGCCTTTTGGCCCAAAGGACCTTTTCATATCATTTTCACCGTGTGTAAAAAAGTTTTCAATTTGAAAATATCGGCAAACAGGAAGTTGATGCATATAAGAAAAAAAATGCTTTATATGAAATCATCAATCTTTGTAAGATCCAAATTTGCAAGATTTTAAAACTCTAATCATGTTTTCGAGAGAAAAAAATAAAAGTAGAAACTCTGATTCCATATACTCTTTTGCATATGCATTGCTGATGTACATTAGGTTAATTACTTATGTTGATAACGTCTTTTAACAAAAAGGCAATAACTATGTGATAATTAATAGTCAACAACTCATTTTATAAAAAAAAAATACAGTCCAATTATACGAATAAGGATACGAAAATGTATACATCACAATGAAAACCTCTCATACTGCAAACTATTTGTGTTTCCCGAAATAAATAAAACATTCATTCAAATAATTCATTATTAAAGAGTTCAATGGAAACAATGGTAGTCATAAGAGTAGTAAAATGTTACTGACCTGCTATCAATAAGTATTAGTACCAATTGATCTTCCTCTATCGTTTTAAATGATCGACCTTCCTCCTTCCGTTTATGACGTTTGGAATTCTTCCTCCTTCCTTTTCTGGCGTAAAAGGTAAGGAGGAGGAATGTATTTTATAAAGAGGAAGGATAAAGTTGTGTGGCACCAAGAGGAAGGCGGAAGGTCTGCAGCGAGAAGCGGAAGGAGGAAGATGTGTTGTGATAAGAGGAAGGAGAAAGGTGTGTTTTAAAAGAAAAAGGAAGGAGCTCATTCCGCATCCTTCCACTTGTTACCGTGTGTAAAAAAGTCTTAAGTTTAAAAATCCACACACAGGAAGTTGATGCTTATCAGATCTAAAAAATGCTTTATGAGAAATCATAAATCTTTGTCAGATCCTAATTTGCAAAATTTAAAAGCTCTTATCATGTTTTCGAAAATTACTTATGTTGATAACGTCTTTTAACAAAAAGGCAATGACTATGTGATAATTGAGAGTCAACAACTCATTTTATAAAAAAAAAAAAGAATACAGTCCAATTATACGTATAAGGATAAGAAACTGTACAACACAATGAAAAGCTCTTCTTTTGCAAACTATTTGTGTTTCCCGAAATAAATAAAACATTATTCAAATAATTCATTATTGAAGAGTTCATTGAAAACAAAAATAGTCATACGAATAGTAAAACGTTACTGATCTGATATCAATAAGGATTAGTACCGATTGATCTTCCTCTATCGTTTTTAATGATCGACCTTCCTCCTTCCGTTTATGACGTTTGACATTCTTACTCCTTCCTTTTCTTGCGTAAAGGTAAAGGAGGAATGTTTCCTATCAAAAGGAAGGATAAAGTTGTGTGGCACAAAGAGGAAAGCGGAAGTTCTGCGGCGAGAAGCGGAAGGAGGAAGATGTGTTGTGATAAGAGGAAGGAGAAAGGTATGTGGTGACAAGAGGAAGAAGGAGAAGGGAAGGAGGCAGGTGTGTTTGAAAAGAAAAATGAAGGAGCTCATTCCGCATCCTTCCACTAATTACCGTGTGTAAACAAGTCATAAATTTAAAAAATCGACGCACTGGAAGTTGATGCTTATCAGATCTAAAATATGCTTTATAAGAAATCATAAATCTTTGCCAGATCCTAATTTGCAAAATTTAAAAACTCGAAACATGTTTTCGAGAGAAAAATAATAGTAAAATTCTGATTCCATACACTCTTTTGCATAGGCATTGCTGATGTACATTAGGTTAACTACTTATGTTGATAAAGTCTTTTAACAAAAAGGCAATGACAAGTGATTATTGAGAGTCAACAACTCATTTTATGAAAACAAAAAATACAGTCCAATTATACGTATAATGATACGAAACTGTATACATCACAATGAAAAGCTCTTTTATTGCAAACTATTTGTGTTTCCCGAAATAAATAAAACATTCATTCAAATAATTCATAATTGAAGAGTTCAATGAAAACAATAATAATCAGAAGAATAGTAAAACGTTACTGACCTGATATCAATAAAGATAAGTACCGATTGATCTTCCTCTATCGTTTTCAATGATCGACCTTCCTCCTTCCGTTTATGACGTTTGACATTCTTCCTCTTTCCTTTTCTGGCGTAAAAGGTAAGGAGGAGGGATGTATCCTATCAAGAGGAAGGATAAAGTTGTGTGGCACCAAGAGGAAGGCGGAAGGTCTGCGGCGAGAAGCGGAAGGAGGAAGATGTGTGATGATAAGAGGAAGGAGAAAGGTATGGGGTTACAATAGGAAGAAAGAGAAGGGAAGGAGGCAGGTGTGTTTTAAAAGAAAAAGGAAGGAGCTCATTCTGCATCCTTCCACTTGTTACCGTGTGTAAAAAAGTCTTAAATTTAAAAAATCGACACACAGGAAGTTGATGCTTATCAGATTTAAAAAAAATGCTTTATGAAAAAGCATAAATCTTTGACAGATCCTAATTTGCAAAATTTAAAAACTATAATCATGTTTTCGAGAGAAAAAAATAATAGTAAAAATTCTGATTCCATACACTCTTCTGCATAGGCATTGTTGATGTACATTAGGTTAATTACTTATGTTGATAACGTCTTGTAACAAAAAGGCAATGACTATGTGATTATTGATAGTCAACAACTCGTTTTATAAAAAAAAAGAATACAGTCCAATTATACGTATAATGATAAGAAACTGTACAACACAATGAAATGATCGTCTATTGCAACCTATTTGTGTTTCCCGAAATAAATAAAACATTATTCAAATAATTCATTATTGAAGAGTTCAATGAAAACAATAATACTCATAAGAATAGTAAAACGTTACTGACCTGATATCAATAAGGATTAGTACCGATTGATCTTCCTCTATCGTTTTAAATGATAGACCTTCCTCATTCCGTTCATGACGTTTGACATTCTTCCTCCTTCCTTTTCCCGGCGTAAAGGGAAAGGAGGAGGAATGTTTCCTATCAAAAGGAAGGATAAAGTTGTGTGGCACAAAGAGAAAGGCGGAAGTTCTCCGGCGAGAAGCGGAAGGAGGAAGATGTGTTGTGATAAGAGGAAGGAGAAAGGTATGTGGTTACAAGAGGAAGAAGGAGAAGGGAAGGAGGCAGGTGTGTTTTAAAAGAAAAAGGAAGGAGCTCATTCCGCATCTTTCCACTTGTTACCGTGTGTAAAAAAGTCTTAAATTTAAAAAATCGACACACAGGAAGTTGATACTTATCAGATCTAAAAAATGCTTTATGAGAAATCATCAATCTTTGCCAGATCATAATTTGCAAAATTTAAAAACTCTTATCATGTTTTCGAGAGAAAAATAATAGTAAAAATTCTGATTCCATACACTCTTTTGCATAGGCATTGCTGATGTACATTAGGTTAGCTACTTATGTTGATAAAGTCTTTTAACAAAAAGGCAATGACTATGTGATTATTGAGAGTCAACAACTCATTTTATGAAAACAAAGAATACAGTCCAATTATACGTATAATGATACGAAACTGTATACATCACAATGAAAAGCTCTTTTATTGCAAACTATTTGTGTTTCCCGAAATAAATAAAACATTCATTCAAATAATTCATAATTGAAGAGTTCAATGAAAACAATAATAGTCATAAGAATAGTAAAACGTCACTGACCTGATATCAATAAGGATTAGTACCGATTGATATTCCTCTGTCGTTTTCAATGATCGACCTTCCTCCTTCCGTTTATGACGTTTCAAACCCTTCTTTCCTTTTCTGGCGTAAAGGGAAAGGAGGAAGGATGTATCCTATCAAGAGGAAGGATAAAGTTGTGTGGCACCAAGAGGAAGGCGGAAGGTCTGCGGCGAGAAGCGGAACGATGTGTTATGATAAGAGGAAGGAGGAAGATGTGTTGTGATAAGAGGAAGGAGGAAGATGTGTTGTAATAAGAGGAAGGAGAAAGGTATGTGGTTACAAGAGGAAGAAGGAAAAGTGAAGGAAGCAGGTGTGTTTTAAAAGAAAAAAGGAAGGGGGAAGGTATTGCTCTTTCCGCATCCTTCCTCTTGTTACCATGTGTAAATAAGGAAGATGTGTTGTGATAAGAGGAAGGAGGCAGGTGTGATTTTAAAGAAAAAGGAAGGAGGAAGGTGTGTTTAGGTATTCCTCCTTCCGCTTGTTACTGCATGCCTTGGTCCTTCCTTATCCTTATTTGTGTTACCAAACACCATTCTCCTTCCACTTGACCTTCCACATCTTCCTTCTTTCTTCCCTTTACGTCAGAAAAGGAAGGAGGAAGAATGTAATACGTCATAAATGGAAGGAGGAAGGTCAATCGTTTAAAACTATAGCACCAGGAGGTAAACACAATCGGCACGAAGTCTTATACAATATCAGGTTAGTTAATATTTATTACTCGTATGTCTACCATTTTATTGAACAGCTAATAAATGAAGAATCTGAATACATGTTTTTTTTCTCGGTAAAACACTGAAGTTCTGCTATAAAAGATATTAACAGCGGTTCCATAACGATTTTAAATTTTAAAAAATCTAATATTTTGCATATACCCCTTTTTATTCCCTTTAATCTAATATAAACTGTACTGTAATACTTTATGGTATATTTCATGGAAATGCATTTATATATTTAAAACAAAAATAATGTAAAACGTCATAAATAAAATCCTTCTTTCTCTTGTTGCTACACATACCTTCTTATGTGAATATTATCGCTTCAACTGTTAGTTGAAGATGAGTGTACGGCACTGACTGGGGGTCAAGCCCTCGTACGGTCGTTATTTGTTTTCTTTACGCGTACTTTATACTTAATAACTATTGGTATAAAATCAAATGATCTACTACTATTATACTACTTGTATGCCTACTATTGTTATCATTGAACACTTAAATAATGAATGTTTGAATTAATGTTTTATTTCTTTTGGGAAAACATGAAACAAAATGCTATGAAAGAAGTGTTAATTGTGATGTAGACATTTTTGTACCCTATATTGAATACCCCGAATGTATATTTTTTCATTAATATAGTTGTTGACTATGCAAAAATCAAATACTCATTGCCTTTTTTAAAAGACATTTTCAACGAATGCGATTTACTAAATACACTTCAGCAATGCATCTGCAGAAGATTTTAAGAAATTTCGAATTTGTACTCTTATTGCTTTCTCTCGCCAAAACGATTGAGAGTGTTTAATTATCAAAACCTTAAAACAATTAAATGATTTGCAAATATCACACATGTCTGTTTGTCCGCCTTTCAGTTTTCGTAGACTGGTATACATATGTTTTCTTTATCAATAATTAGAACGACTGTAAATCCAATTTTACAGTTGAATTTTAACTATGACATGTATTAAATGTTTCATGTTGAAATAATCGTAGCTATGACATTATTTTTTTACACTTATATTCCTTGTTTTTTTCTTCTTCAGAAATGGATAATTGGATGAAAATACAAATGAATCAAATGGTAAGTCAAAGGAGAGAATAAATCTGTAAAAAATAATAAGAATTATTCAGTAGTATGTACTCATATGATATCATGACGCAAATGTAAAACTATAATTTAGTCATGACAATATAACATAAGATAAAATGACAAAATATAAGACAGTTGGATCATTTACAGGCAGATACACTGAAGTGAGAAATAAAAAATAAGTACTGAGTATATAACATAATAATCAATCTTAGTGTGTTTAAACTATTTGGAATTTTGGGACCTCAATGCTATTCAAGGGTATCACCAGCCCAGTAGTCAGCACTTCGGTGTTGACATGAATATCAATTATATGGTCATTTTTATAAATTTCCCGTTTACGAAACTTTCCATTTTTCGAAAAACTAAGGATTTTTTTTATCCCAGGAGTAGATTACCTTAGCCGTAATGGCACAACTATTTTGAATTTTGTGACCTCAATGCTCTTCAACTTTGTACTTGTTTGGCTTTTAACTGTTTTGATATGGGCGTCACTGATGAGTCTTATGTAGACGAAACGCGCGTCTGGCGTATTGAATTATAATCCTGTTACCTTTGATAACTATTATAGAAATATTTTATCTATAATGATTGGACAGAAATCTGAATCAGTAATGTGTACACTTCGGCTACTATCTGCAATAAATTGTTATCTGTATTGCTTGACACTTTGTTCTGTCCGTTCACCTGATGGTTTTTCTTTAAAAAAAAATAATAATCTTTTAATGTACATGTACAAATGTAGGTATGCAACCTTAATTCCAGTTTTATTGTTATTATGAATCACATTACCACTTGTACAAGATACATATAATTCAATTTAAAAAAATGAAGTATAAAAATAAAACACAGTTTTATTACTTTCAGACAGATGAACTGAAGGCGGAAATACGAAATGGGAACATGGAATTGAAAGCATTATTTAACAACTTTAAAGCGGGTGAATTGAAAGCAGACGTAACAAAAGGGAACATGGAATTGAGAGCAATAATTACAGATCTTATAAACGGTAAATAAATGTCTTTTTGTATCGCTTAATACAGTCACAACTATATTCATTTCTTAACGTTTGGCTATGAATAGACCTGTGATAAAAATGTCGATAAAAATATATAGAGAATCTACCACTCCACAGGCTATTGCTCAGAAGTTCACTGTTGTTATATAAAATAATAATATAATTTGTAAATTGCTTATATTGTTGATATCGAAGCTGTTTTCGTGTTTGATATTGCTGATGTTTTTAAACAGCAACTACTAAAAGTGAAAGCAGCGGACAAAAAGACAGCACACAGGGGGATGAAACAACATCAGAGGAGGATGATGATGATGACGAAGATAGCAGTGATCATATGGATGGTCATGATGAGGAAGCTAAGGATGATATTATTGATAACGATGATGTAGAAACAGAAAAAGAACAGAAACAGACAGGTGGAGCAGGTAAAATAGATTGTATTATAGTTTTCTATCTTTCATTGCTTAACTCTATCGTTATTTCTAAGCAAATTGAGAATGAAAAGGGCGTATGCATCCATGAGTCAACAACCCGACCAAAGAGTAAAAAACAGCCGAAGGCAAACTATTGGACTTCCCCAAAGTGAGAAAATACAACACTGAGAGGCAACCTAGCCCTTTAAACAAACATGTGTCCTATTTCAGTGAAAAAGGGCGTCACATTCAACTCCGAAACATATAGAAAAAATCAGTAAATTAAGGTTTGTAATTTTATATTTTCTCCGTCAACTACCGATACTTACTATTTATAAAGACTTTCAAGTTTACTAAAGGGAAATTAAGGTAATGATGACTTAAGAATTACAAAACAGTTGATTAAATATATAACACATGATTTTGTTGAAGGAATCGTGGCAAAACATGTTTAATTTAAGACATTTAAAAAACAATTGTTCTGTTAAAAAAAGCTTTCGAATTGCCATACAGAACAATTTCAAGACAGAAAAAAAGAAAAACTGTACAAGATTGTTGTTTTTGATCTAACTAGCAGTTATTTATTTATTCCTTACTTAAAGATTTTAAAAATACGACCAAAAATTAACAATAAAACAAATAAGTTTGTAAACACGTTCTAATATGAATGGAAATGTCGCACAAGGATCACAATCGTGAGCAGATTTTTACGTTAGTGCAATACAAGATAAGAAAACATCTATAAATGAATCATCATTTATTTTTGGTCAGACAATATGATTGTTAAAGGTGAAAAATGGTTTACCCAAAGCAGAACACCATCTCAACCCAGTTCATCGAAGTCAAAGCTTACACCTAAAGGTATGTATGTTACATAGAAAAAACATATGCCACAGCCATCTATACTACTAAAATAACAAGTTTCAATTTGATAGCGGGCATGACGTAAAAAAGACGAATCACAAACATCAACTTTATATATTACTAATATAGGACAATGGAGTTTATTAAAAATAATGTCATCCAAGGTCCTTATGTTTTCTATACAATAAATTAATTTCTTAACGTTCGGCTGGGAAAAGACCTGTAATAAAAAAATGACAATATACAGTTGTATAGAGAATCTTCAACTCACCAGGCTATTTCTCAGATATTCACTGTTGTTATAGAAATAAATAATATAATTTATTAATTGCTTATGTTGTTGATATCGAAGCTGTTTTCATGTTTGATAATATTGCTGATGTTTTCAAACAGCAAATACTAAAAGTGAAAGCAGCGGACAAAAAGACAGCACACAGAGGGATGAAACAACATCAGATGAGGATGAAGATAGTCAATACATGCATTACCAAGGAAACACTAAGCACGAACATAGGGAGGATGATGATGATGATGACGAAGATAGCAGTGATCATATGGATTTTCATGATGAGGAAGCTAAGGATGATATTATTGATAACGATGATGTAGAAACAGAAAAAGAACAGAAACAGACAGGTGGAGCAGGTAAAATAGATTGTATTTTAGTTTTCTATCTTTCATTGCTAAACTCTATCGTTATTTCTAAGCAAATTGAGAATGAAAAGGGCGTATGCATCCATGATTCAACAACCCGACCAAAGAGTAAAAACAGCCCAAGGCAAACTATTGACTTTCCCAAAGTGAGAAAATACAGCACTGAGAGGCAACCTAGCCCTTTAAACAAACATAAGTCCTAGTTCAGTGAAAGAGGGCGTCACATTCAACTCCGAAACATATACAACAAATCAGCAAATTAAGGTTTGTAATTTTATATTTTATCCGTCAACTACCGATACTTACTGTTTATAAAGACTTTCAAGTTTACTAAAGGGAAATTAAGGTAATGATGACTTAAGAATTACAAAACATTTGATTAAACATATAACACTTGATTTTGTTGAAGGAATCATGGCAAAACATGTTTAATTTAAGACATTTAAAAAATAATTGTTCTGTTAAAAAAGGCTTTCGAATTGCCATACAGAACAATTTCAAGACAGAATAAAAGAAAAACTGTACAAGATTGTTGTTTTTAATCTAACTAGCCGTTATTTATTTATTCCTTACTTAAAGATTTTAAAAATACAACCAAAAATTAACAATAAAACAAATAAGTTTGTAAACACGTTCCAATATGAATGGAAATGTCGCACAAGGATCACAATCGTGAGCAGATGTTTACGTAAGTGCAATACAAGGTAAGAAAAAATCTGTAAATGAATCATCATTATTTTTGATCAGACACTATGATTGTTAAAGGCGAAAAATGGTTTACCCAAAACAGAACACCATCTCAACCCAGTTCATCGAGGTCAAAGCTTACACCTAAGGGTATGTATGTTACATAAAAAAAAAACATATGCCACAGCCATCTATACTACTAAAATAACAAGTTTCAATTTGATAGCGGGCATGACGTAAAAAAGACGAATCACGAACATCAACTTTATATATTACTAATATAGGACAATGGCGTTTATTAAAAATAATGCCATTCAAGGTCCTTATGTTTTCTATATATTAAATTAATTTCTGAACGTTCGGCTGGGAAAAGACCTGTAATAAAAAAATGTCAATATACAGTTGTATAGAGAATCTTCAACTCAACAGGCTATTTCTCAGAAATTCACTGTTGTTATAGAAATAAATAATATAATTTAATAATTGCTTATGTTGTTGATATCGAAGCTGTTTTCATGTTTGATAATATTGCTGATGTTTTCAAACAGCACATACTAAAAGTGAGAGTAGCGTGCAAACAGATAGCACACCGAGGGATGACACAATCTCAAGTGAGGATGAAGATAGTCAATACATGCATTACCAAGGAAACACTAAACACAAACACAGTGGGGATGATGATGATGACGTAGATAGCAGTGATCATATGGATGGTCATGAAGAGGAAGCTAAGGATGATAAGATTGATAACGATGAAGTAGAAATGACAAAAGAACAGAAAAAGACAGATATAGCAGGTGAAATAGATAGTTTTATATTTATCTACCTTTCGTTGCTCAACTCTATCTTAATGTCCAAGCAAACGGCGTATGTATCATAAAGTCAACAACCTGGATCACAGAGCAGATAATAGCCTAAGGCCAACTATGGGACGTCTCGAAAGCGAGAAAATACAGCACTGGGCAACAAGCTTGCCAATTAAACGAAAATGTGTCCTAGTTCATTGAAAAAGGGCATCACATAAAACTCCGAAACATAAAGATTAACAAATTTTTAAGAAAATATCCAAGACTATCAAAAAACAGAGGCTCCTGACTTGAAACATGCATAAATATGCAGCGGAGTAAACGTGTTTTGAGAGATTTTAACCCTCTTCCTCAACCTCTAGCCAATCCAAATAGCAATACGCACAGTAAAAACTCAGTTAAAAAGAAGTTCGAGTCAAATGTCAGAATAGGTAAAAGAAGAAACTAAGCAAAATAATACATTAATTAACAAAGGAACACTAGCAGTTACTAATACGCCCGCTTCAGATCTCAGTTAAAATGATTGAAAAATAAGAGTTAGGGTTCGGGTTAGGGTTATGTCTTCAACATATGACAATCAAAAACATCTCCCATTTAGGGGTTTACTAGAATACCATCCTAAAACATATGTGAAAAACACAAACCGTAACCACGCTAACAACTAGTTTGAGAATAAATGTGGCTATATCCGATGATGAAAGTTTTGACTAGTTTGTTATATCGAAAACCCTAGTGTAATAATTTTTCAGTTATACATAGATTTCTTTCGTTAAAATCAAATACGTTGTTACATATACGACCGAATAGAATTCATAAGTTTGTCAATATTCGTTTTTTTTTACAGACAGAGTATGTTTTGAAGAGCAGGTTCGAGAGAAAGGTGTGTATATTAAATGTAATTCCTTATTATACTTTTTACCTTTACCTTCAAGTTATATATGTCATTCAACTATTAAACTTTACTTTCAACAGTGATTGAAATGCTGTGTGTGGAACCAATAAATGTGACACCTTCTACAAAGCATACCTTTTCTTCAAAACAGAACAGTCCACCAGAGCCAATACTTCCAGCCCAAGGGAAGCCGAAAAGTAAGGATACATTTTTAATCTACTCTTTACGTGCATGACTTGTGTTTTGTATTGTATGTGATGGGTAGGTAGCAACGTAGAAAAAAACCCCAACATTTTCTGATTTTTTTTTTCAGGAAAAAGCTTGACACAGGTGATTGAAGAACTGCAAAGTACGTATATTTTTAAAAGCTAATAAATTTTCAAACAATATATACACGATTATATGGTCAGAATGTAAAAGTTAAGAAAACCGAAACGTGCATTATGAAATGATAAAGTGCAATCGTGTGGATAAAAGGTACTGCATACAATTTCATGATTTATTGATTTAAGAGATTCTACTGCAATAAATTGAGTAAAACAGATAGTTGATCTTTGCATTTGCAAATGACGATTTCCGATAACTATTTTCAAATTTTTCTTTACAGAGTCACACAAATTACAGAAATTGCAAGAAAAGGAACCGTCTGACACATCCAAACCCATTGGTAAGTTAAACAAACAAGAGCATTTTGTACAAATTCTGTAAGCAACTCATTTATTATTTATTCATTCTGTCAATATCTTATGGTGTTTTTAAAATTGAAATTTTTAACAATTTTTTTTCTATTTTTGTAGTTCAGCAGACCAAACATAACCTTTGTAAAACAGAAAAGAAAAAATCTGTAAAGGAAGGTTTGTAATCTCATATTTTCCCCGTTAATTTTTTAATATTACCAAAGACATTCAAGTTTACTTAAGGGAAATTAATGAAATGATGACTTTAGAATTACAAAACATTTGATTAAACATATAACACATGATTTTGTCGTGGCAAAACATGTTTAATTGAAGACATTTAAAAATAATTGCACTGTACTTTGAAATTGCCATACAGAACCATCTCACAAAATGAAAAATGAACAATGAAAAATATAAGTTTGTAAACACGATCCAATATGAATGGAAATGTCGCACAATGATCACAATCGTTAGCGGATTTTTACGATAGTGCAATACAAGGTAAGAAGAAATCTAAGTAAAAGAATTATCATTATTTTTTGCCAGACACTATGATTGTTAAAGGCGAGAAATGGTTTACCCAAAGCAGAACACCATCTCAACCCAGTTCATCGAAGTCAGAACTTAAACCTAAAGGTATGTATATTACGTACGAAAAAAAACAGCCATCTGTACTGCTAAAATGACAAATTTTAATTTGATAGCGAGCATGACGTAAAAAAAAGACGAATCAAAGAAATCAACTTTATATATTACTAATATAGAATAACGGAGTTGATTACAAATAATACCATCTAAGGCGCTTATGTTGTCTCGATAATACAATTTGCTATACTTCACTAATACCAAAAATACCTATTACCAGTTACCTAATATGTCAGGCGCTCACCTAATTGTGTGCGTCCACTTAACTGTGTATTTGAGATTTGTTATATACACGGGTCATAACCTGTACTTATTCATTAGACAGGAGTTGACACTACTACGTGTACTCATTGACCAAACAAATTTATCTACAAAAAGTTTTCGGTTATAATCAGGACGTGTGAATTCAAATAGATTTATATTGAAAGCAGAGCAAACGCCAATACAAATACAATACAATACAAAAACTAGGCTGAAAATAAGGCGTAGGTACTTTATGTCGCGGAAGTGATTTCTGTATATATTAATTTGACTTGCGTACAGTTGATATCATACATGATCTTGACTCCCATTTCAATTTAATTTCAGGACATTTCACAGATGAACAATCAAAATACATTATAAAGTACAATAACAATTCCAATCCAACCTGGTCGTCAGCCAATTTTGTAATGCAAAACTTAAAAATGGCTGGTGAGCACTTTTACATATGGATGGAGGACGAATTTTCAGTACAGCAACTGAAAGATAAAGTCAAAAACTTAAAAAAGTATGTTTTATGCAAAAATGTAGAAGTATATGTGTCAGAGTAAACATTTGCTTCAATTGTATTTTTTTATATTTTTTAAATGTAATTCAATTAAATACGCTATTGATACATGTTATGGAATTGTTATTGTGTACTACATGTGTAACACTTTTCCGTAAAACAACTGAAAGATAAAGTCACTTGAAACAGTATGTTTCATACCAAAATGTAGAATATATTTGTCAAAACTATTTTGCTTTTTTTGACTACATTATTGATAAATGTTATGCAATGTGTTATTGTGTACTACAATTGTCACAAGTTATATATATTTTCAGGGCAAAGGAAAAGAAAGAGAGGAGAAGTGTGATAAGTCCAAAATGTTGAGCGAAGATTTTACTCTCTGGCAAGACCATAGTGAAAATAAAACAGTTTTGTTAAAGTATATTGTAGTACAAACTATTTTTTTTGCAATGCCGCACTGTTGGTGTTGTACAATGATAAATAGGGCAATGTGTGTTACCTTAAAACAGATGATGACAAAATATAGTTCAATATATATCTTTGAATAAATAACCTATATGTAAATATACTAGGTTTTTTGGTTCTCAATTAATTCCGGGTCAAGAACACATTAAAATATACTTTACCTTATCTGCCAAGAGTAGATTACTACATGATGCAATACATTGACGAACGAACCACACATTCTCTTAAAAACACCTGAATGAGTTTCTGTTCTGTAAGAGTTACTTTCAATTTAATATCCAACAAGGTTTTTTTTAACGAACCTTGACTACCCAGGAAGGTTTTGCACGGTCAGTTTTCAATATCGCTGTCCCTTTTATCGTTTTTATACTGCGGACCTTCCTTCTTCAATGTATGACATTTGACACTCTTTCTCTTGCATTTTCTGACGTAAAATCATCCTTCATCCACCTGTCAATTCACAGCTTCTTCTTTTGCCTATGCGTTACTATCACAGAAAGAAAGGAGGCGGTGTTTACTATAACGTAAATATATAAATACAGCCTAATATTTCGACCCGTTAAGGTCTTCCTCAAGAGATATTGCATTACAAAAAAAGACATGAATATATAAATTATACATTCTACTATTTTCTTTTTCGATACAGACACTTTTCTTTCTTTTTCTTAATATAAAAATGCACTTCGACATATTTCTATTTTTTTTTTCAAAACATAACAATAATTCACAAATATACGAATAATGGTGCATGTATAACCACAACTAACAGCAAATTATTAAACACTCAAATATGATAAACACTCAAAAAGGTAAAAAGGTAAAGGTTTAATATTTTGAAACCGTAAGTTCTTTGTCAAGGGATATATACAGTAGATATATACAGGCTTTTTACAGGAAATTTTATCTAGCTCTAACTGTATAGTTTTATTGTTGATATTCACCCCATATGTATCTAGTGTTAAATTAGGAATTTCTATGACAGAAGTCAGGAATCTGATGTACAGTAGTTGGTGTTTGTTTATTCAATTTATACGTGTTTCTCGTTTCTCGTTTTTTATATAAATTACACCGTTGGTTTTCCCGTTTGAATGGTTTTACACTTGTAATTTTGGGGCCCTTTATAGCTTGTTGTTCGGTGTGACCCACGTGGTGAAGGCCGTACATTGACATATAATGTTTACTTTTATAAATTGTTATTTAAATGGAGAGTTGTCTCATTGGCTCTCATACCACATCTTCCTATATCTATTGCTTGGATTTTGATAAAAATATCCAGACCAATATAAACAAAACATGTCGGGCTGATAAAAAACAATACAGTATTAACAAAGTATTATACGAGTACTAATCTTCATAACAAACAAACCGACAATTCAATAACAAACTTTAACAACATATATAGTAACATAATACAGCAGTTTGTAATAGTCTAGTCGGAAAAAAGTGATCGTGTGGGGTGTAAAGCATTAGTCGTCGCGAAACTGCGGACCCAACTCATTTTAAAGATTAAAAGATACAATGCATCTGCACAAACATCACATTTTGTAACATACAATTCATCTGCGCAAACAAGTCAATTAGAAGATCAATGCATCTGCGGTTTCAACTCAGTTTGAAGATTGTAAGATACATGCATTAAAATAAATTCTAAACCTTTTTTTCTATTTTGCTCTACCTGAAAACCTTCTATTACACAATAATGTAAACAGACAGTACTCATATCAATAAAACATTAACAGTGTGACCAGTGTGAAAATCAATATATTCAAAACGTAGAAATGATCAGATTTAAAATCAAATAATCAACCCCTGCATAATCCTTTTCGGAAAGTGCAGCTGTACACTTCAGTGGTACCGATAAGGTCCCGTCCTCTATATCGCCTTTTTAGCTTTTTGGAACAGTTAACTGTAATAAACTAGTTCTATTCGAATCTATTCTACGCATGTTTGAACATTGAAGTCAAAGACATACTGTACTTAGCAATTTTGTGGGGGAAAATAGGTTCTGCCTAACCCTAACCCTAACCTCTATATATTCATACACCAGCCATACCACAACCATAATATATCATTCAATCTATGTCTAGACCCGACATTTGTCTATAAACCTTAGCCAAACACTAACCTTAACCCTAACCCAACCCAAACCCAAACGTTAACCCTAACCCAAACCCCAAATTCGTTAAAATATTTATTTTGAAGACCTTACTTTATCTTGGAACGGGTTAGTCTAGGCGGGTAACCGATTAGATTTTCGTATTAAGATTTTTCACGAACTTCTCACAAATAATAGTTTGGGAGGGGTGGGGTCAGGTTAGGGTTTTTGGTTCTTTTAAAATCGATCTTTTCAAAATCTCAGTATGATCCTATGCTTCGATCGGCTTCAAAATCGACCCCTTTAGGAACAGTACTTTTTGACGAGCAAGCCAATGGTGAGGACCTTAAGTCTTTTTTTTTTTTTTTTTTCGGAGTTGGGGGTAATGTCGGGGTTATGCTTCACTGTTTTCAAAGTCAATCTTTTCCTAAGCTCAACATGATCCTTTGCTCCGATCAAAATAAAATTAAAAAATCGGTCTCATAGGTGCAGTATTATTGGACGAGCAAGCCTATAGTGAAGACCGCATTACTTTATCTTTTGTAGTTTCGGATTTGGAGTTAATGTCGGGGTTAGGCTTCACTCTCACACAAACGCTTCTTCATTGAGGTCGGAAATTGCGGCTGTATACCTCAGTGATATCATTAAGGTTTCGTCCTCTAGATCCCCCTTTCAGCTTTGCGGAACAGTTAACTGTAAGAAACTATCTCTATTCGAATTCTTTCTACACTTGTTTGAACATTGAAGTCAAAGGCACACTGTACTTTTCAATTTTTTGGGGAAAAAAAAGTTCTGCCTAACCCTAAGTCTACCCTAACCCCTAAATATTCATACACCAGCCATATTACAACCATAATATATCCGTCCATCTATGTCTTTACCCCAACTTTGTCTATAGACCTAACCCAAACCCTAACATTAAACCGAACCTTAACCCAAACTCAAACCTTAATCCTAACCAAAACCCCAAATTCGTTACGACCGTTATTTTGAAGGCCTTACTTTATCTTGGAACGGGTTAGTCTAGAGGGGTAACCGATTGGATTTTCGTATTAAGTTTTTTTCACGAATTTCTCACAAATCACAGTTTGGAAGGGGTGGGGGTAAGGTTAGGGTTTTGGGTACTTTTCAAATCGATCTTTTCATCATCTCAGTATAATACTATGATTCAGTCGTCTTGAAATAAAAAAAATCGGCCCTATTTGGGGCAGTAATACTTGACGAGCAAACCTATGATGAGGACCTTAAGTCTTTATCTTTTGTAGTTTCGATGTTGTGGTTAATGTCGTGGTTAGGCTTCACTCTTTTAGAAGCCAAAATCTCACCATGATCCTGTGCTACGATCGGATAGAAATTTAAAAAGAACGGCCTAACAGAGACAGTATGTTTGGACGAGCATGACTATGATGAAGACTGCATGTCTTTATCTTGTGTAGTTTTTGAGTTGGTGTTTATAGATATAGGAAGATGTGGTGTGAGTGCCAATGAGACAACTCTCCATACAAATAACAATTTAAAAATTAACCATTATAGGTTAAAGTACGGCCTTCAACACGGAGCCTTGGCTCACACCGACCAACAAGCTATAAAGGGCCCCAAAATTACTAGTGTAAAACCATTCAAGATTAAGGGTTCACTCTCACACAAACGTTTCTTCAGTGAGGTCGGAAAGTGCGGCCGTACACTTCAGTGATACCAAAACGTTTCCGTCCCTTAGGACGCTTTTTCAGTTTATCAGAACAGTTAACTTTAAGAAATTATCTATTGTCGAATCCTTTCTACACCTGTTTGAACATCGAAGTCAAAGGCACTTTTATACACTGTGAGGAGGTCAGTTTTTCTATTTTCTTTCGTCCATTTATATTGGGGGTAACAAAGTCCATTTAATGTTTTCTTCCACCACGAAAGGGACAATTGACATTGCGTGTCTTTTTTTAAAAACTACTTTTTATTTGTATTGTACATAGACCAATTGTCTTTTAAAAAAATTGATTGTATAAATCATTTTGTCCATTAATATTGCAGGTAACGCAGTCAATTAAAAGTGTTGAGGTTTGGCAAACACTTCCAACACATCAGTTTTTGTTCCATTACTGTAGATTACATATTTAAAAACTGGGAGGACACTGTCATCCCGACCAAAATTGTCGACCCGAAAAGTTGATCGATCCACATCTTCGGGACGGCGATTGATGTTTTCGCACAAAAATTGTCACATATATAAAGGAACATTTCAAAAAAATATCAAGAAGAGGCTTTTCATACACTGTGAGAAGGTCAGTTTTTATATTTTTTTTCGTCCATTAATATTGGGGGTAACAAGGTCAATTTAATGTTTTCTTTCACATCGAGAGGGACAATTAACATTGCGTGCCTTATTTATAAACCACTTTTTGTATTGTACATAGACCAATTGTCGTCTTAAACGATTGATTGTATAATTCCTTTCGTCCATTAATATGGGAGGTAAGGCAGTCAATGAAAAGTGTTAAGGTTTGGCAAACACTTCCAACACATCAGTTTTTGTTCCATTACTTGAGATCACATATTTAGCAACTGGGAGGACATTGTCGTTCCGACTGAAATTGTCGTCCCGAAAAGTTGTCACATATATAAAGGAACATTTCAAAACAAATGTCAAGAAGAGGCTTTTCATACACTGTGAGAAGGTCTGTTTACATATTTACTTTCTTCCATTAATATTGGGGTTAACAAAGTCAATTTAATGTTTTCTTCCCACACTAGAAGGACAGTTGACATTGCATGTCTTATTTATTAACTATTTTTTATTTGTATTGTACATAGATCAATCGTCGTCTTAAACGATTGATTGTATAAATCCTATCGTCCATTAATATTGGGGGTAACGCAGTCAATTAAAAGTGTTAAGGTTTGGCAAACACTTCCAACACATCAGTTTTTGTTCCATTACTTGAGATCACATATTTAGCAACTGGAAGGACACTGTCGTCCCGACTGAAATTGTCGTCCCGAAAAATTGTCACATATATTAAGGAACATTTCAAAAAAATATCAGGAAGAGGCTTTGCATACACTGTGAGAAGGTCTGTTTTTATATTTACTTTCGTCCATTAATATTGGGGTTAACAAAGTTAATTTAATGTTTTCTTCTAACACTAGAGGGTCAGTTGACATTGCGTGTCTTATTTATTACCCAGACAACATGAGTATGTTGGCCCAACATTGGCACAACGTATATCATTGCATTGGGCCATCGTTGTATTTTAACGTTGGCCCAACGTATAAGTGCAAAGTGGGCCTACGTTGGCCCAACATGATGGCTTCATGTTGGCCCAACGTTGTACGGTTATATGCAATACATAGAGCCAACGTTGGCCCATTGTATGAAAAACGAAATCCATGTTGGCACAACGTTGGACCAACGTAGAAATATCTTTTCTTATGTTGGCACTATGTTGGTCCAAGGTAGGTATTTCTCATTTTTATGTTGGCAATACGTTGGTCTATTGTTTCAACCAAATTACAATGGATGCTGCATGAGGAGCTGTATATGATAAATACCCCGGAGCGCATTTGATCTTTTTTTGTATTCCAAACTGCCAAAGTTTAATGTAGCAATTCTGTATTTTTGTATTACCCATTGTTGTTACTGTCCTTGTTTTTTTCATGAACTTTGCCTCTTTAATTTTATTTATTGTGTGACGCTAAGATATTTTCTTTGGCAATGTTTGATGGATCGAACAGATAAACTCTGTGTCATTTGGTGTCTTGTAAAGAGTTGTCTCATTAGCAATCATACCACATCTTCTTTTTTCATATCAATTTTATTTATTTCTTTAACAGAACAAATGACGTATGGCTTATGGTTAGGCGATCAAACAAATAGTTTTTTCGGAGATGTAATTTTAGTTGTATTGGTTCCAGATCCAGAATGAAAATTAAATAATTCAGAAGATGAAACTATATTTATTTTAAATTTAATATCATTGGTCGTCACCACTATTAGTGTCCTCCTCAATTTGAACTTCAACAGTGTCATTATTATTTATAATTGTTATTCTTTTTTTCTCTTCTCTGTTTCTTGCCACCTTCTCTGTCAAGGCTTAAGCGCCGCCAATCTTTAGCTGCATCATCTATTTCCTTATCCGAAGACTCTTTACAGCTATGTTTTTTTTCTAACCGACTCTGTAATAAAGTTATAAGTAAACTTGAATTGCGTATTTGCCTAATGCATGCGTGCGTAATCTCCCTTCTAGATATGTAATATGAATTAATGTATATTCTAAATAGTTTAAACACTATTTAATACAAAATAAAATCTTAAATAACCATTTTGTTTTATATTGGTTATTTGTCTAATGGTCAGAAATTCATTAGTATTAGACGGATTTGTGGGTATAACAAACCCTTATTACTATTATTTCAGAATTCGGTATCATGCTTTATATATTCGTAATATACATGATATATAAAGAATAATTTAGATGTGTATTAATGAACAGTTATATATTTGATATATAAAAACACTGTTACACATTCAAGTGTGTATATGATCAGGGGCGGATGCAGGAATTTTCGAAAGGGGGGTGCTAAACCAGGGCAAAGGGGGGGGGGGGGGGTGCAGGGGGGTGCAAAACATATGTCCCGATACAAATGCATTGATCGGCAAAAATAAAGGGGGGGTGCGCACCCCCGGAACCCCCCCCCCCTGGATCCGCCACTGATGATTAGGTTTCACAAATATATCGTATCTGTTTGCATGCGATTTAGAAATACAATAAAACTAACAAATTCATTTATATTTTAATGAAGTAGAAATCATTATACCACATTTTTGAAAAAATTACGGAATAAGGTACATCTTAAGACAATTTTATTCCATTAACTTCAGTAATGATCATACATGTTGTGGTTATAGATTTATATATTTTACCATTTGTTTGAAGATACTAATGTTCAATGGCAAATATTTCATGATAATTAATAGGATTGAAATGATTTAAAATCTAGAAAATATTTCGCCCGAAACGTATAAACTTCAAGATCAGCATTATAAATGATAAAAATTAATATATGTTTTGATTTTTAACAACATCCCTCAGATTAAAAAATCATATTGTATTTGTCATTCTGAATCGTATATATATATCAGATTTTTTAAAGTTACAACTTACATGTTACTATCTTTCTCTTTGAATCTCAGATGACATGATTTTCTCTTTTTGTTTTCTTCGTATCGCTGCTCTCTTACAAATACACAACAGGAAATAATCACAAAAGTGACCATCCCATTACATTCAGATTTCCTATAAACTTAATTACCATAGCAACTATCTTTGAAATTTGTCGAACATATGGTCAACCTTCTATCAGAATGGGCTTGATTAACAGACTGGCTGTGTCAAATATCACTCTGCATATAATTGCTATTATTATGTTTCACAAAGTTTAATGAATAAAGTTATTATAAATAATGATTGCAATAAATTTTAATTTTTAACCAGGCAATCTATGTTTACGATATACATTTTTTTTATTACAGTAATGATATTCCAGTATAAATTTTATCTGACTTATATATAGAGTATAATATATAATCACGCAACGTTGGGCCAGCATTGGCCCAACATAGAGTTGTAAATGTAATTTCAGTTGATAAACACTTTCGGTATAACATTAACTTTTCATAAAGCCTGCTGCAATCGAAATTATCCGCCTCCCAAGAGAAATAAAGCGTAAAATATTATATTATCAATTCTATTAACAAAATTTCATATCGGCCCTATGTTGCTACTAACATAATGCAAACATTTGCCCGATTATTTTTAACCAACATGAGATAATAATATGAATTTACAACAACAGACCAACGTTGGGCCAATGTTGTGCAGCCGACACCAACGTGCGACCAATGTACCGACAATTTGCCAACGTTGGGCCAATGTTGTGCAGCCAACATAAACTTGCGACCAACGGACCGACAATTTGCCAACGTTGGGCCAATGTTATGCAGCCAACATAAACTTGCGACCAACGGACCGACAATTTGCCAACGTTGGGCCAATGTTGTGAAGCCAACACCAACGGTCGACCAACGGGCCGACCATTTGCCAACGTTGGCCCACTGTTAGTCTGCTGACTGGGTAACTACTTTTTATTTTTATTGTACATAGATCAATTGTCGTCTTAACGATAGTTTGTATAAATCTTTTCGTTCATAAATATTGAGGGGAACACAGTCAATTAAAAGTGATCAGGTACAGTACTTGCAACCTTAGGCGTTTCTGTTTGACGTGAACTTGACTGATCGGTGAATGATCGGTGAATGATCGGTGACGGATGTTTGACTGATCGATGAGTGATCGGTGATTGGTGACCCATAGGATCCGTCAGATAAGTCAAATAACCTATGTGAGAGTTACCCTGACAACTGTCACCGATCGATCAGTAAATTAAATTTATGCACGGATCGGACGGATACGTATATATTTAAAATTCTTATGTAAACTGAACTCGACAGTGTTTACAAACGATGAACGCGGACCTCTACGAAGACACCTTAATTTACACGTTAATTTGTAATAAAATTAGTTGCAATAAAAAAGTGAAAATAGTATAACAGAATAAGATGCTTAGAGCGTTAAATTGTTTGTGTTGATTACTAGTTTTGTATTAAATACTGTTAACATCAGAGACATATAATACATAATTGTATTATAGGACTCTGTTAACATGAACTTATTCCTACGAAAATGGTTATTATTGACCGCCATTGGATTTTTGAACTTTTTATAGTTTCGAATAGGTTGTTTTTTCATGAAATTAATAGAATGTCAAAGAAATAATATTAAAATTTTGTTCGAATTGTTTAGAATTACCAAAATTATTATTCTTTTTATCAAAAATGATACTATTTTATTTGAAATCAGTTATTTTTACCTTGTTGAGACAAGTCATCTAATCAGAATTGAGATATGAGAATTAAAATACTTAAACTTTTATTTTTGTGGAATAAGAATGCAGTCAATGATTTATTTTGATAGAAATCATTAACTGTCATATGATTTGAGTACTCTTTGACATCAAGATTGGCTGTTCTTCATAAAATATGCTTACTTTAAGGAAAAAGATACTAAATTTTTGTACACATTGCCTAAAATGCAAATATTTCTTCATTTTACTGAAAATTATTGACCGCCATGAAATTTTTGTACTTTTTATAGTTTAGAATAGTTTTTTTTTTTCATAAAATTAAAAGAATATCAGAAAAATCATACTAAAATTTTGTTCGCATTGTTTAGAATAAACAAAATTATTCTTCTTTTTATCAAAAATGATACTATTTTATTTGAAATCAGTTATTTTTACCATCTTGAGACAAGTCTTCGAATCAGAATAGAGATATAATGAGAATAAAAATACTTAAACTTTTATTTTTGTGGAATAAGAATGCAGTTATTGATTTATTTTGATACAAATTATTAACCGTCATTTGATTTCAGTACTTTTTGTACATCAAGATTGGCTGTTCTTCATAAAATATGATTACTTTAAGGAAAATGATATTAAATCTTTGTACGTGTTGCCTTAAATGCAAATATTTCTTCATTTTACTGAAAATTATTGAAAACCATTAAATTTTTGTACTTTTTATAGTTTAGAATAGTTTTTTTCATAAAATTAAAAGAATATCAGAAAAATCATACTAAAATTTTCTTCGCATTGTTTAAAATAACCAAAATTATTCTTCTTTTTATCAAAAATGATACTATTTTATTTAAAATCAGTTATTTTACCATCTTGAGACAAGTCTTCTAATCAGAATTGAGATATAATGAGAATTAAAATACTTAAACTTTTATTTTTGTGGAATAAGAATGCAGTTCTTGCTTTATTATAATATAAATTATTAACCGCCATATGATTTCATTACTTTTTGTTCATCAGGATTGGTTGTTCTTCATAAATTATGTTTACTTTAAGGAAAAAGATATTATTTTTTTGTACGCGTTGCCAAAAATGCAAATATTTCTTCTCATATTGGAAAATATTGTAATTTCAATTGCAATCAGTTATTATAAATGATTTTCGTAAGTATTTTGTAGAAAATGTGAATTATTCAAGAATAAATCTGCTTAAAATTATTTCTTTCTTTTTAAAGAATATATTTATGTTTACCACCATTAGATTTTTGTACTTTTTATTGTTTAGGAGTAGTTATTTTTTTATTAAGGTAAAAAAAAGACTATCAGAAAAATATAATGTAATGCTGTTTGCAATGTTTAAAATTATTCATATTTCTTGTTAAAAAAACAGCATTTATTTATGTAATTTGTTATTTTAAAGGCTTCGATTGTGTCGAGATTATATAGAAAGTCCATGATTATGATAAGTTTTTTTTTAAAGAATTTTATGATGATAAGGATAAAAAAAATTAAAATATTGAAAAAAATAGACTACATTTTTCAATAACTGATCCTTTCATTTTGTTTTTCCCGAGTATGTTTGGAAAATAATAAAATCAATTTCGCGATGTAGACACTCGCCGGGTTTGAACAAATATATAACCTAAATAAAACGAAAAAGACCATTCTTTAATGATAATATTTTAATTTAGGTTTTATCTGTACAATTCTTTTCATTTCAATTCACAAAACTTTGCTAAATAATTAATAAACAAAATGTATCATTGAACGTTCGATTTTCACGAGTCGCCATTTTAATTAAATTAAACGAAACTAAGATTCCGTAATTTGTATTAGTTTATCATGTGACGTATTAAAGTTCAATCCGTCATCAAGGTCGATCGGTACTATCCGTCCGATCAGTCCGATCAGTCAATTACTTTAACTATAAGTCTGACGGATTGCTGACGTGAGTTTGACGCGAACTTGACTGATCGGTGACTGATCGATGACCGCTGATTGATCGCTGAAATAGTAACGCCTAAGGTTGCAAGTACTGTACGGCAAACACTTCTAACACATCAATTTTTGTTCCATTACTTGAGATCACATATTTAGAATCCGGTAGATAATTGTCGTCCCGACTAAAATTGTCGTCCCGAAAAGTTGATCTAATCCGCATCTTCGGGACGACGATTGATGCTTCCGCATCTTCGGGACGACGATTGATGCTTCCGCATCTTCGGGACGACGATTGATGCTTCCGCACGATAATTGTCACATATATAAAGGGACATTTCAAAAAAATATCAAGAAGAGGCTGTCCATACACTGTGAGAAGGTCAGTTTTTATATTTTCTTTCGTCCATTAATATTGGGGGTAACAAAGTCAATTTAATGTTTTCTTCCACAACGAGAGGGACAATTGACATTGCGTGTCTTATTTATAAACCTCTTTGTATTTGTATTGTACATAGATCAATTGTCGTCTTAAACGATTGATTGTATAAATCCTATCGTCCATTAATATTGGGGGTAACGCAGTCAATTAAAAGTTTTAAGGTTTGGCAAACACTTCCAACACATCAGTTTTTGTTCCATTACTTGAGATCACATATTTAGCAACTGGGAGGACATTGTCGTCCCGACTGAAATTGTCGTCCCGAAAAATTGTCACATATATAAAGGAACATTTCAAAAAAAATGTCAAAAAGAGGCTTTTCATACACTGTGAGAAGGTCTGTTTTTATATTTACTTTTGTCCATTAATATTGGGGTTAACAAAGTGAATTTAATGTTTTCTTCTAACACTAGAGGGACAGTTGACATTGCATGTCTTGCTTATTAACTATTTTTTATTTTTATTGTACATAGAACAATTGTCGTCTTAACGATTGTTTGTATAAATACTTTCGTCCACAAATATTGAGGGGAACACAGTTAATTAAAAGTGATAAGGTATGGCAAACTCTTCCAACACATCAATTTTTGATCCGTTACTTGAGATCACATATTTAGAATCTGGAAGATAATTGTCGTCCCGACTAAAATTGTCGTCCCGAAAAGTTGATCAATCTGCATCTTCGGGAGGACGGTTGATGCTTCCGCACGATAATTGTCAAATATATATAAAGGGACATTTCAAAAAAAATATCAAGAAGAGGTTGTTCATACACTGTGAGAAGGTCAGTTTTTATATTTTCTTTCGTCCATTAATATTGGGGGTAACAAGGTCAATTTAATGTTTTCTTTCACATCGAGAGGGACAATTAACATTGCGTGTCTTATTTATAAACCACTTTTTATTTGTATTGTACATAGACCAATTGTCATCTTAAACGATTGATTGTATAATTCCTTTCGTTCATTAATATGGGAGGTAAGGCAGTCAATTAAAAGAGTTAAGGTTTGGCAAACACTTCCAACACATCAGTTTTTGTTCCATTACTTGAGATCACATATTTAGCAACTGGAAGGACACTGTCGTCCAGACTGAAATTGTCGTCCCGAAAAATTGTCACATATATAAAGGAACATTTCAAAAAAATATCAGGAAGAGGCTTTGCATACACTGTGAGAAGGTCTGTTTTTATATTTACTTTCGTCCATTAATATTGGGGTTAACAAAGTGAATTTAATGTTTTCTGTCACTAGAGGGACAGTTGACATTGCGTGTCTTATTTATTAACTACTTTTAATTTTTATTGTACAAAGATCAATTGTCGTCTTAACAATAGTTTGTATAAATCCTTTCGTTCATAAATATTGAGGGGAACACAGTCAATTAAAAGTGATCAGGTACGGCAAACACTTCTAACACATCAATTTTTGTTCCATTACTTGAGATCACATATTTAGAATCCGATAAATAATTGTCGTCCCGACTAAAATTGTCGTCCCGAAAAATTGATCTAATCCGCATCTTCGGGACGACGATTGATGCTTCCGCATCTTCGGGACGACGATTGATGCTTCCGCATCTTCGGGACGACGATTGATACTTCCGCATCTTCGGGACGACGATTGATGCTTCCGCATCTTCGGGACGACGATTGATGCTTCTGCATCTTCGGGACGACGATTGATGCTTCCGCATCTTCGGGACGACGATTGATGCTTCCGCATCTTCGGGACGACGATTGATGCTTCCGCATCTTCGGGACGACGATTGATGCTGCCGCACGATAATTGTCACATATATAAAGGTACATTTCAAAAAAATATCAGGAAGAGGCTTTGCATACACTGTGAGAAGGTCTGTTTTTATATTTACTTTCGTCCATTAATATTGGGGTTAACAATGTGAATTTAATGTTTTCTTCTAACACTAGAGGGACAGTTGACATTGCGTGTCTTATTTATTAACTACTTTTAATTTTTATTGTACAAAGATCAATTGTCGTCTTAACAATAGTTTGTATAAATCCTTTCGTTCATAAATATTGAGGGGAACACAGTCAATTAAAAGTGATCAGGTACGGCAAACACTTCTAACACATCAATTTTTGTTCCATTACTTGAGATCACATATTTAGAATCCGGTAGATAATTGTCGTCCCGACTAAAATTGTCGTCCCGAAAAATTGATCTAATCCGCATCTTCGGGACGACGGTTGATGCTTCCGCATCTTCGGGACGACGATTGATGCTTCCGCACGATAATTGTCACATATATAAAGGGACATTTCAAAAAAATATCAAGAAGAGGCTGTTCATACACTGTGAGAAGGTCAGTTTTTATATTTTCTTTCGACCATTAATATTTTGGGTAACAAAGTCAATTTGATGTTTTCTTCCACAACGAGAGGGACAATTGACATTGCGTGTCTTATTTATAAACCTCTTTGTATTTGTATTGTACATAGATCAATTGTCGTCTTAAACGATTGATTGTATAAATCCTATCGTCCATTAATATTGGGGGTAACGCAGTCAATTAAAAGTGTTAAGATTTGGCAAACACTTCCAACACATCAGTTTTTGTTCCATTACTTGAGATCACATATTTAGCAACTGGGAGGACATTGTCGTCCCGACTGAAATTGTCGTCCCGAAAAGTTGTCACATATATAAAGGAACATTTCAAAAAAATATCAGGAAGAGGCTTTTCATACACTGTGAGAAGGTCTGTTTTCATATTTACTTTCTTCCACTAATATTGGGGTTAACAAAGTCAATTTAATGTTTTCTTCCCACACTAGAAGGACAGTTGACATTGCATGTCTTATTTATTAACTATTTTTTATTTGTATTGTACATAGATCAATCGTCGTCTTAAACGATTGATTGTATAAATCCTATCGTCCATTAATATTGGGGGTAACGCAGTCAATTAAAAGAGTTAAGGTTTGGCAAACACTTCCAACACATCAGTTTTTGTTCCATTACTTGAGATCACATATTTAGCAACTGGAAGGACACTGTCGTCCAGACTAAAATTGTCGTCCCGAAAAATTTGATCTTCGGGACGACGATTGATGCTTCCGCATCTTCGGGACGACGATTGATGCTTCCGCACGATAATTGTCACATATATAAAGGGACATTTCAAAAAAATATCAGGAAGAGGCTTTGCATACACTCTGAGAAGGTCTGTTTTTATATTTACTTTCGTCCATTAATATTGGGGTTAACAAAGTGAATTTAATGTTTTCTTCTAACACTAGAGGGACAGTTGACATTGCGTGTCTTATTTATTAACTACTTTTAATTTTTATTGTACAAAGATCAATTGTCGTCTTAACAATAGTTTGTATAAATCCTTTCGTTCATAAATATTGAGCGGAACACAGTCAATTAAAAGTGATCAGGTACGGCAAACACTTCTAACACATCAATTTTTGTTCCATTACTTGAGATCACATATTTAGAATCCGGTAGATAATTGTCGTCCCGACTAAAATTGTCGTCCCGAAAAATTGATCTAATCCGCATCTTCGGGACGACGATTGATGCTTCCGCATCTTCGGGACGACGATTGATGCTTCCGCACGATAATTGTCAAATATATATAAAGGGACATTTCAAAAAAAATATCAAGAAGAGGTTGTTCATACATTGTGAGAAGGTCAGTTTTTATATTTTCTTTCGTCCATTAATATTGGGGGTAACAAGGTCAATTTAATGTTTTCTTTCACATCGAGAGGGACAATTAACATTGCGTGTCTTATTTATAAACCACTTTTTATTTGTATTGTACATAGACCAATTGTCGTCTTAAACGATTGATTGTATAATTCCTTTCGTTCATTAATATGGGAGGTAAGGCAGTCAATTAAAAGAGTTAAGGTTTGGCAAACACTTCCAACACATCAGTTTTTGTTCCATTACTTGAGATCACATATTTAGCAACTGGAAGGACACTGTCGTCCAGACTGAAATTGTCGTCCCGAAAAATTGTCACATATATAAAGGAACATTTCAAAAAAATATCAGGAAGAGGCTTTTCATACACTGTGAGAAGGTCTGTTTTCATATTTACTTTCTTCCACTAATATTGGGGTTAACAAAGTCAATTTAATGTTTTCTTCCCACACTAGAAGGACAGTTGACATTGCATGTCTTATTTATTAACTATTTTTTATTTGTATTGTACATAGATCAATCGTCGTCTTAAACGATTGATTGTATAAATCCTATCGTCCATTAATATTGGGGGTAACGCAGTCAATTAAAAGAGTTAAGGTTTGGCAAACACTTCCAACACATCAGTTTTTGTTCCATTACTTGAGATCACATATTTAGCAACTGGAAGGACACTGTCGTCCAGACTGAAATTGTCGTCCCGACAAATTGTCACATATATAAAGGAACATTTCAAAAAAATATCAGGAAGAGGCTTTGCATACACTGTGAGAAGGTCTGTTTTTATATTTACTTTCGTCCATTAATATTGGGGTTAACAAAGTGAATTTAATGTTTTCTGTCACTAGAGGGACAGTTGACATTGCGTGTCTTATTTATTAACTACTTTTAATTTTTATTGTACAAAGATCAATTGTCGTCTTAACAATAGTTTGTATAAATCCTTTCGTTCATAAATATTGAGGGGAACACAGTCAATTAAAAGTGATCAGGTACGGCAAACACTTCTAACACATCAATTTTTGTTCCATTACTTGAGATCACATATTTAGAATCCGATAAATAATTGTCGTCCCGACTAAAATTGTCGTCCCGAAAAATTGATCTAATCCGCATCTTCGGACGACGATTGATGCTTCCGCATCTTCGGGACGACGATTGATGCTTCCGCATCTTCGGGACGACGATTGATGCTTCCGCATCTTCGGGACGACGATTGATGCTTCCGCATCTTCGGGACGACGATTGATGCTGCCGCACGATAATTGTCACATATATAAAGGGACATTTCAAAAAAATATCAGGAAGAGGCTTTGCATACACTGTGAGAAGGTCTGTTTTTATATTTACTTTCGTCCATTAATATTGGGGTTAACAATGTGAATTTAATGTTTTCTTCTAACACTAGAGGGACAGTTGACATTGCGTGTCTTATTTATTAACTACTTTTAATTTTTATTGTACAAAGATCAATTGTCGTCTTAACAATAGTTTGTATAAATCCTTTCGTTCATAAATATTGAGGGGAACACAGTCAATTAAAAGTGATCAGGTACGGCAAACACTTCTAACACATCAATTTTTGTTCCATTACTTGAGATCACATATTTAGAATCCGGTAGATAATTGTCGTCCCGACTAAAATTGTCGTCCCGAAAAATTGATCTAATCCGCATCTTCGGGACGACGGTTGATGCTTCCGCATCTTCGGGACGACGATTGATGCTTCCGCACGATAATTGTCACATATATAAAGGGACATTTCAAAAAAATATCAAGAAGAGGCTGTTCATACACTGTGAGAAGGTCAGTTTTTATATTTTCTTTCGACCATTAATATTTGGGGTAACAAAGTCAATTTAATGTTTTCTTCCACAACGAGAGGGACAATTGACATTGCGTGTCTTATTTATAAACCTCTTTGTATTTGTATTGTACATAGATCAATTGTCGTCTTAAACGATTGATTGTATAAATCCTATCGTCCATTAATATTGGGGGTAACGCAGTCAATTAAAAGTGTTAAGATTTGGCAAACACTTCCAACACATCAGTTTTTGTTCCATTACTTGAGATCACATATTTAGCAACTGGGAGGACATTGTCGTCCCGACTGAAATTGTCGTCCCGAAAAGTTGTCACATATATAAAGGAACATTTCAAAAAAATATCAGGAAGAGGCTTTTCATACACTGTGAGAAGGTCTGTTTTCATATTTACTTTCTTCCACTAATATTGGGGTTAACAAAGTCAATTTAATGTTTTCTTCCCACACTAGAAGGACAGTTGACATTGCATGTCTTATTTATTAACTATTTTTTATTTGTATTGTACATAGATCAATCGTCGTCTTAGACGATTGATTGTATAAATCCTATCGTCCATTAATATTGGGGGTAACGAGTCAATTAAAAGAGTTAAGGTTTGGCAAACACTTCCAACACATCAGTTTTTGTTCCATTACTTGAGATCACATATTTAGCAACTGGAAGGACACTGTCGTCCAGACTCAAATTGTCGTCCCGAAAAATTTGATCTTCGGGACGACGATTGATGCTTCCGCATCTTCGGGACGACGATTGATGCTTCCGCACGATAATTGTCACATATATAAAGGGACATTTCAAAAAAATATCAGGAAGAGGCTTTGCATACACTCTGAGAAGGTCTGTTTTTATATTTACTTTCGTCCATTAATATTGGGGTTAACAAAGTGAATTTAATGTTTTCTTCTAACACTAGAGGGACAGTTGACATTGCGTGTCTTATTTATTAACTACTTTAATTTTTATTGTACAAAGATCAATTGTCGTCTTAACAATAGTTTGTATAAATCCTTTCGTTCATAAATATTGAGCGGAACACAGTCAATTAAAAGTGATCAGGTACGGCAAACACTTCTAACACATCAATTTTTGTTCCATTACTTGAGATCACATATTTTGAATCCGGTAGATAATTGTCGTCCCGACTAAAATTGTCGTCCCGAAAAATTGATCTAATCCGCATCTTCGGGACGACGATTGATGCTTCCGCATCTTCGGGACGACGATTGATGCTTCCGCACGATAATTGTCAAATATATATAAAGGGACATTTCAAAAAAAATATCAAGAAGAGGTTGTTCATACACTGTGAGAAGGTCAGTTTTTATATTTTCTTTCGTCCATTAATATTGGGGGTAACAAGGTCAATTTAATGTTTTCTTTCACATCGAGAGGGACAATTAACATTGCGTGTCTTATTTATAAACCACTTTTTATTTGTATTGTACATAGACCAATTGTCGTCTTAAACGATTGATTGTATAATTCCTTTCGTTCATTTATATGGGAGGTAAGGCAGTCAATTAAAAGAGTTAAGGTTTGGCAAACACTTCCAACACATCAGTTTTTGTTCCATTACTTGAGATCACATATTTAGCAACTGGAAGGACACTGTCGTCCAGACTGAAATTGTCGTCCCGAAAAATTGTCACATATATAAAGGAACATTTCAAAAAAATATCAGGAAGAGGCTTTGCATACACTGTGAGAAGGTCTGTTTTTATATTTACTTTCGTCCATTAATATTGGGGTTAACAAAGTGAATTTAATGTTTTCTGTCACTAGAGGGACAGTTGACATTGCGTGTCTTATTTATTAACTACTTTTAATTTTTATTGTACAAAGATCAATTGTCGTCTTAACAATAGTTTGTATAAATCCTTTCGTTCATAAATATTGAGGGGAACACAGTCAATTAAAAGTGATCAGGTACGGCAAACACTTCGAACACATCAATTTTTGTTCCATTACTTGAGATCACATATTTAGAATCCGATAAATAATTGTCGTCCCGACTAAAATTGTCGTCCCGAAAAATTGATCTAATCCGCATCTTCGAGACGACGATTGATGCTTCCGCATCTTCGGGACGACGATTGATGCTTCCGCATCTTCGGGACGACGATTGATGCTTCTGCATCTTCGGGACGACGATTGATGCTTCCGCATCTTCGGGACGACGATTGATGCTTCCGCATCTTCGGGACGACGATTGATGCTTCCGCACGATAATTGTCACATATATAAAGGGACATTTCAAAAAAATATCAGGAAGAGGCTTCGCATACACTGTGAGAAGGTCTGTTTTTATATTTACTTTCGTCCATTAATATTGGGGTTAACAAATTGAATTTAATGTTTTCTTCTAACACTAGAGGGACAGTTGACATTGCGTGTCTTATTTATTAACTACTTTTATTTTTTATTGTACAAAGATCAATTGTCGTCTTACCAATAGTTTGTATAAATCCTTTCGTTCATAAATATTGAGGGGAACACAGTCAATTAAAAGTGATCAGGTACGGCAAACACTTCTAACACATCAATTTTTGTTCCATTACTTGAGATCACATATTTAGAATCCGATAAATAATTGTCGTCCCGACTAAAATTGTCGTCCCGAAAAATTGATCTAATCCGCATCTTCGGGACGACGATTGATGCTTCCGCATCTTCGGGACGACGATTGATGCTTCCGCATCTTCGGGACGACGATTGATGCTTCCGCATCTTCGGGACGACGATTGATGCTTCTGCATCTTCGGGACGACGATTGATGCTTCCGCATCTTCGGGACGACGATTGATGCTTCCGCACGATAATTGTCACATATATAAAGGGACATTTCAAAAAAATATCAGGAAGAGGCTTTGCATACACTGTGAGAAGGTCTGTTTTTATATTTACTTTCGTCCATTAATATTGGGGTTAACAAAGTGAATTTAATGTTTTCTTCTAACACTAGAGGGACAGTTGACATTGCGTGTCTTATTTATTAACTACTTTTATTTTTTATTGTACAAAGATCAATTGTCGTCTTAACAATAGTTTGTATAAATCCTTTCGTTCATAAATATTGAGGGGAACACAGTCAATTAAAAGTGATCAGGTACGGCAAACACTTCTAACACATCAATTTTTGTTCCATTACTTGAGATCAAATATTTAGAATCCGGTAGAAAATTGTCGTCCCGACTAAAATTGTCGTCCCGAAAAATTGATCTAATCCGCATCTTCGGGACGACGATTGATGCTTCCGCATCTTCGGGACGACGATTGATGCTTCCGCACGATAATTGTCACATATATAAAGGGACATTTCAAAAAAAATATCAAGAAGAGGCTGTTCATACACTCTGAGAAGGTCAGTTTTTATATTTTCTTTCGTCCATTAATATTGGGGGTAACAAAGTCAATTTAATGTTTTCTTCCACAACGAGAGGGACAATTGACATTGCGTGTCATATTTATAAACCTCTTTGTATTTGTATTGTACATAGATCAATTGTCGTCTTAAACGATTGATTGTATAAATCCTATCGTCCATTAATATTGGGGGTAACGCAGTCAATTAAAAGTGTTAAGATTTGGCAAACACTTCCAACACATCAGTTTTTGTTCCTTTACTTGAGATCACATATTTAGCAACTGGGAGGACATTGTCGTCCCGACTGAAATTGTCGTCCCGAAAAATTGTCACATATATAAAGGAACATTTCAAAAAAATATCAGGAAGAGGCTTTGCATACACTGTGAGAAGGTCTGTTTTTATATTTACTTTCGTCCATTAATATTGGGGTTAACAAAGTGAATTTAATGTTTTCTGTCACTAGAGGGACAGTTGACATTGCGTGTCTTATTTATTAACTACTTTTAATTTTTATTGTACAAAGATCAATTGTCGTCTTAACAATAGTTTGTATAAATCCTTTCGTTCATAAATATTGAGGGCAACACAGTCAATTAAAAGTGATCAGGTACGGCAAACACTTCTAACACATCACTTTTTGTTCCATTACTTGAGATCACATATTTAGAATCCGGTAGATAATTGTCGTCCCGACTAAAATTGTCGTCCCGAAAAATTGATCTAATCCGCATCTTCGGGACGACGATTGATGCTTCCGCATCTTCGGGACGAAGATTGATGCTTCCGCATCTTCGGGACGACGATTGATGCTTCCGCATCTTCGGGACGACGATTGATGCTTCCGCACGATAATTGTCACATATATAAAGGGACATTTCAAAAAAATATCAGGAAGAGGCTTTGCATACACTGTGAGAAGGTCTGTTTTTATATTTACTTTCGTCCATTAATATTGGGGTAAACAAAGTGAATTTAATGTTTTCTTCTAACACTAGAGGGACAGTTGACATTGCGTGTCTTATTTATTAACTACTTTTAATTTTTGTTGTACAAAGATCAATTGTCGTCTTAACAATAGTTTGTATAAATCCTTTCGTTCATAAATATTGAGGGGAACACAGTCAATTAAAAGTGATCAGGTACGGCAAACACTTCTAACACATCAATTTTTGTTCCATTACTTGAGATCACATATTTAGAATCCGGTAGATAATTGTCGTCCCGACTAAAATTGTCGTCCCGAAAAGTTGATATAATCCGCATCTTCGGGACAACGATTGATGCTTCCGCATCTTCGGGACGATTTAGATAATTTAAAAGCAGTGTAACGGAGGTAAGCCAATTCCATGTCAAGAATACTGATATAAATATGTTTGATTAACTCCATTACACTAAAATAATGTATTAAGAAATGATGATTGTCTTGAGATGATTAGATGTAAAATTTATATTTAGACATGTTAGAAGTTACTTTTAATTTAAATTAATTTTAACCGTGACTGTATGCCATTTCATATTTTAATATTTTATGATATATTAAAATTAGTATCCGGTAGTTTTTGTTGCAAACTCTTTTAACGGGAATACTAGTAAACAGCATAGTGTATTGCTTAAAAGCGAAAAAAAAATGTTCATTAGACCACCTTTGTTCTGTGTCAAAAACCATTGCTGTGTCAACTATTTAATCGAAATCCAAATTGAGAGCTGTATCAAGCTTGAATGTTGTGTCCATACTTGCCCTAACTGTTCACGGTTTGACCTATGTGGTCGTAAAAGATGCGCCCTGCGGAGCATTTGGATTAGGTCGAAATTGCAAAAAAAAAATAAACAAAATAACAGAATACTCATGAAAATCTGAGACACCAACCAAATTATAATTTGACATAATCACGCAGTCAATTTGATAATATTCTGAAATAATACTATATGTTGTTTTTTTTATGTAGAATCTACAAGTTTGGTCAACGAATGGATATCATATATTATAAGGTAATGTATCAGAACACAGCAATTATTTTCTTAATTTTCAAAAGTAATTTCAAATGGAAGGCTATCAAATGTATCTAAGATTTTTATATTAGCAATGGCTTGCCATTTTATCTTTCAAACACACTTTTTGCACAGGATAAAGTTGTACCGGCTTCAAATATTGAAATGTTTCGTTAAAGTGATTCGATGACATAAGGCACTGAACGCATATGCAAAATTTAAAACCTTCTGTTTTGGTCTCTTGTGGTCAGTTGTCTCATTAACAATCGTACCACATCTTCTTTTTTATAACATAAATATAAATGAAAATGGCAGGTGGCACCACTACCAAATCCGGTTATTTGTTGGGCAATTGACAATATTTCATTCCCTAATCCCCTCAGCATATATCATGTGATACTGCAGAAATAAGTGTGTCCTTATGACAATATGAACTAGAATGTTAAAGCAAAAGCAGTAATTTAAGCTAGGATCTTTCAAGAAAATTGGATACTGCTAGTTTTATTTGCTGTAAGATGAAATTAAGTAAACACTTTATTCATCTTAACTATTCCCAATCATTGATCATCTGACAACAAAGATTAATAATTTTTTGTAGGTAGAAGAGGTGCAGGACCTGATTGAAGAGGCAACTAAATTGTGGGGTATGTATTTCTCTAAACAAATCACTTCAGTTTGCATTGGATTAAAACGTTACTCTTAAATCAATGTTAATACATATGTACCAATTCGTCTACTCAAGTGTTTTTGTTTTAATCCTTGTCCATTCATTTGATTAATTTTCCTATTCAGCCACATAATTTCACACTGTTATTTAATAAATTAATAATTGTGTGAAAGGTTTTCCATTTGAGTAGGTTGCATGAGACTAAGCTGCTCAACATTAATTCAGTGGGTACACTTTTGCATAATGGACAAATAATTTGCTAAAATCGTTGATACAAGTGAATGACGCACTTTACTTAAACATATACGATGATTTACTTTATATAAATTGACATAATTAACGTATAATATTTATAAGAATTATAAATTTATTTTTTTCTTTCTTTGTTACCATAGAACCAGGGAAGGCTTCGTATGTGCATATGATAGGATACAAGGTTAGTTGCAATATATACTATTAAAGTATAGATTACCATGTTTTCTACACATTGACATCGTGAAATATATAACATGAACCCCAATGTGAACTTTAAAAGCAGATGCGTGTAGTGAATGAGCTAATAAGTTCATGATTTGTTGAGTGGCTGGTATTTAAGGTAGAAAATGCGATCATCTGGTCACCACACGATTTGTAGGGTATCATTCCCTCCCAGCAGTATTTACGCTCAACGAAAGTAAAGCTTGACAATTTCACCTCACATATTGTGACGTCACTGATATCCTCTCTTAAGGCATAGCGACGTCGCTGATAAGTTCTCCTCATGTTTCAAATCAGTGGTATGAGAATTTCGGAGTAACTGATCAGGGTGATATGCAATAAGCGAAGGAAGATAACACCGTTTATAATATTAATTACTCTATGTGATAAGGTTTCATTGATACTGTTATGATAGGCAGGTCTTATTTTACTTTGAAAAAAACAGTATAAATCATTCCCATTAAAATACATTAAACTAAATAATTGTTAACAGTCGTTTCTTTAGCACCCCTTTTCAAAAGTTTGTCTATACATGTGTCATTTTATAGGTAATTCAATAAACATTATCGGATTTTTTTCTTTAGATGGAAGAGGTGTATCAACTGATAATAGGACAGCAAAAAGAAGGTATTTATTTTACGCCTTACCATAGTAAATTGTGTTTGTTTGTATTATGTCAAGGACATGGAAAGTCAGTTTCAGTAGGACTTTGATTTCTAGGACACAAATAATTGGAATGCTATAAATTTTAAAACGTATCATTTCTAATCTAGTTTATTTTAATTATTCAACTATGAATTACTGGTTTGCCCTAAAAGATAAAGAAAAATCAAGATGTCGAAGTTCTACTGACGCCAAGTTTCTGTTATCCATGCAGCATTTCACTATAACTTTAAATGAATAACCACTTTTGTTCTGGTCATTCACTTTTATCAGACAAATTCTGAAGCGCCCATCAGCGGCTTTGTTCCGCCACGAATTTTCAGTTCACTAAGCATGAATGTGTCTGTTTGATTGCCGTACGAGTGAGAGGTTTAGTTACCTGTACAACAAGGCTGAATCCACCGTTGTCTACACATGGAAACGCCGGTACCAAGTCAAGCATACGACATCTGTTTTCTTTCGTTTAATGTGTTTGAGTTTTTATACGACCAAAAGATAATTGCGGTCGCATATCTCTGTGACGTCATCATCGTCGTCGTCCCGGACATTAACTTCAATTTAATTGTATTGATTTCTATTAAATTGTAACAAAATGTTCAATAGCACAAAAGGAAGGTTGGGATTGGTTTTGGATGACTGTCCCAACTATTTACGAATATGGGGCCAAAACTGGTCATTACAAATCGTTCTTCTAGTTGCATGACAATAACTTGTGTATGAGTATTTTTATTGCTCTGAAATTGCACTGCAAGGTTCGATACCACAAGAAGAAGGTTTTGATTTTTTAGGTAGATAATTGCCCAAACTGATAAGAAGTTAGGGGCCAAAACCAAGTACTTTACTAGTTTTCAAACACTAGTGTGTGTGCTAAGTGTATGGTTGTCTCTTAAATTATACCACATTGTACAAAAAGAACAATCTTCAAGTATTTTTTTTTTTGGGGGGGAGGGGTCATCAAGATATAATAATTATCAATTAAACAAAAAATGGGAGCCACAATTCATTTTGATAATTCTTTGTAATAACTATATAGTCTGATCACAGATTTACCAGGTATTGCACAACACCACGGTGTATTGCACAACAGCTTCAATTGAATATAAATTCAATCAAATATCACATTCCAAGTTATTAACTACATTGAATCTGTGTCAAAAATCTATAATGTGTCAAATATTTAATTACAATCCAAATAAATTCAGACCTGTATCGAGCTTTAATATTGTGTCAATTTTTGTCCCATTTTGTTCAGAAAGAACTCTGCGGTCTGATCCAGATGCGCTCGTTGAAGCATATTTATTGAATTTCCATGTGATGAAGACTTCCCTATTTCAAATATAATTGTATTTTTTCTACTTTATATTACGTTTTCTACACTTGATTTGTGTTGTATGTCATCGTTTATATTTTCAGTGTCAATGGAAACGTCACAGAAAGTAAGTTTTATATCTTTACAATCAAAAAGGTGGCTTAAACTTAATCCAAACTTATACTTCTACATTGTATCTTGATATATTGAAACTATGTATCATGAATACAAATGTGTCACATCATGATATGACTTTCTTTTCTTTAATAACTCTATACTCGAAATGATGAAAATAGATTTACAGACATTTTGAAATGTTGAGTAAAATATATCAATTTCTGAACATACACTGACATTTCTTATTCATTTTGTAATTAACTCTTTCAGAAAAAGCAAAGAATTGATAAGGTATTCTAGCGCCTTTGTTTGTTTTGGGAATATTGCAATTTTGAAAGTACAACTGATCCATTAAAAGGTTAACAGTTATCATATACCTGATGAAATGAATGTTTCATGGTTTTAAATATGTAATATATGTCATAAAATGTAAAATGAAAGTAAATGCAAAAGAAATAGTCATCACTCACATCATCAATGTGGACATAAAAGTTGTGAACATCTTATATAGATACATGCATAATCAAAAACGACAAACATAATCGATGAAAACAAAGTGATTAACGTCTTTATTTTTCAGCTGTTGGAAAAAATACAAATGATTTCACTATTATATGCAAGTATGCAGAATGGAGGTAAGAAAGATGTGATACAATATTTGTTTCTGCATATAGACATTCCACATATATTGAAAATATTTTTTTCAATATTTATGATAAGGAAATGTTAATAAAAGCAACAGTAGTACATCGATGTTCAATGGTCACAATTCAATTTAGCGAAAATAAATCCGGGTAAACAATTTAAAACGATCGAAACACATCAATCACAATATAAAATAAATGGACCAACAGCAACACTGAACTACCACATATGCAAACGGCAACATACATAGTAGCGGACTGTCTGATAAAAACAGTCATACTCCTGACTTGGTACAAGACATTTTGGAGAACAAATGTGTGTTCAACCAGCTGTAAAACATGTTAAACGATGTATATACGACTATTTTCCTCTCTTTGTCTACAGTTATATTCTGTATTGTGTATATATGAAAAAAGAATATGGAAAAATTAAGTATATTACGCTAGTTTCAATGTTTTTGGAAGTTGTTTATATAAGTCAAAAAATTAAACCCAACAGGGTTCTTCAACGGGATTTGAACTGACACCATTGATAAACCATGTACTCCATTGGTAAGCATCATGGTCAGCGCCCTAGACCACTTGATCACATCAGCTATACAAAAATACCGAAGACGATTCTAAATAGACATAAGAAATATGTTTTAAGCATGTGACGATGTTATATTATTGTTTATTAACAATTTATTTTTATTTGTCAGTAATTTAACTCATAAATATTTCTCTAAAGTTCTATTTTTACTTTTGAATAGATATATGCAACAATTCGCTAGTCGTCAACCTAGCTCCATCGGCCGTGTGCATCTATCCACTTGGAATCGGATGATGGAACTATTTTTAAAGTATTAACTAGCGTGTTAAAGTTGTATCCTTATACATTCGTATAACTTTCTGACTGATTTAGTTTATTATAAAGATATCCCTAAAACTAATTGAACTTTTTTTTAGAACTAGAAATTGATAAGATCAGAAGGATACATAGACATGTAAGTAGAAAAGTCTTTTTGGTTAAATCTATATAGCAAATATTGATTTAATTAATTTAATGTTATACCACAGAATAGTACTTCGTTTTCTTCATTTTGAACTCTGTAGTTTATCATTTTAGACAATTATATCTCTTACAAGGTGAAATAAACGAATAGGCAAACATTAGCAATGAACTGAAAGCAATCATTAATCTTCCTTATCTAAATACATACCTTGTTAACAATTTCGCACACATATAAAGTTATGCATACTTTACATTTATAGGTTAAAGACATGATATCAACGTTAGTCGAAAAAATGATTGATAACATGTTAGAAGAAGAACATGAGCTAGAAGTAGAAGAACAGAGGAAAGGAGAGGTAAAAATTATTTTTGTGTATGTTTCTGATTGTTTATTGGAACTTTTTGAAATTTTGGATCCTCAATGCTCTTCAACTTTGTACTAGTTTGGGTTTATAAACATATTTGATTTGAGCGTCACTGATGAGTCTTATGTAGACGAAACGCGCGTCTGGCGTACTAAATTATAATCCTGGTACCTTTGATAGCTATTCACACCACTGGATCGATGCCACTTCTGGCGGACGTTTCGTCCCCGAGGGTATCACCAGCCCAGTAGTCAACACTTCGGTGTTGACATGAATATCAATAATGTGGTCATTTTTATAAATTTCCTGTATAAAAAACTTTGAATTGTTTGAAAAACTAAGGATTTTCTTATCCCAAGCATAGATTACCTTAGCCGTATTTGGCACAACTTTTTGGAATTTTGGATCCTCAATGCTCTTCAACTTTGTACTAGTTTGGGTTTATAAATATTTTTGATTTGAGCGTCACTGATGAGTCTTATGTAGACGAAACGCGCGTCTGGCGTACTAAATTATAATCCTGGTACCTTTGATAGCTATTGATGGTTTCTAAACGTCACATTAGAACAAGAGGGCTATTTTTGGGCGATAAATATGTCTACCGCTTAAAAAGACCTCTGGATAATTTATAAACTCGGTCTGTTTCTGAAAGTAATTCTAACATCATTTTTCATTTTTTATCCCTGCATACCACCATTCCCCATCCGGAATTATAATTGTTTTGAACATGCTTTGAACGACAAAATTTCTTCCTATGTTACGTTTACATTTTCTTACGCCAAACATGCGAAACACTGAATGTGTTTTTTTTATTTGATAGATGCTGTTTGTGCTTTTTTGTAAATGATTTTTTTGTTTGGAGATTGTAACACAGTGATGTGACCATATTTTGACTATTTTACCGATTGTGTCTGTTTTGTTTACGCATCGATGTGAAAATAACGGAATTTGATGCGACTGTCATACAAATGATAGTTTTAGCGCTATACAACCAGGTTCAATCAACCATTTAAAAATGCCCGTACCAAGTCAGGAGTATGACAGTTGTTGTCCATTCGTTTGATATGTTTTGTCGTTTCATTTTGCCATTTGATTAGGCACTTTTCGTTTTGAATTTTCCTCTTTGCTTTTTGCATGTATCGATAGCATTATAGTTATACGACTTAATGTTTTTTTCGTGATTTTACATTACTCGTCACAGTGTTGTATCAATTACAATTTGTACATTTGTACTGGCATTAAAAAAATGTATAATTCGCTCAAATTGAAGCATCCTCATTTGGAAACCTATACTTGAGAATAATAATATATGAGACTTTTTAATCATGCATGCAAGTTGTTAATCTACACAACTAGGTACAGTAACTGTGTTTATTCTCAAAGGACAAACTATTGTCGTCGTATGTTGAAATCATTTTTTAAACAACCTCTTATAAAGTGTTCCCTCGTCATCTTAACAAACGTCTACATAACAGGAATTATTCAAATTTTTTTTCTGGATTTTCAGACACAAGATGAACTAGATGAAAATGAGCCCAGTAATACAGGTAAACTTATGATTATTGCAGTAAAACTTCTTTTTTTAGTAAAATCGTTGATTTCAATATTTCATCCTGAGCGAATAAATCTGAGAAAAAGAAATTATTTCGGTGACAATTATGGTACTGATAACAAAAGTTCATTCTACCACTTTTACTAGAAATTTGCGAGCTGATGCATAGATTGGTATAACACATCGGTTCAATGCCATCTTAAATTGTACCTGCTCAGATTCACAAGTTACACTGATTTTATTAGATCTTCCTGTCACATCCTTAACGAGTTAATAGTAATGAAATGTTTGTTTTGAAATGGTGTATGCTCAATCAAAATTGCACTTCAATATTATAACAGCAGTCGGTTTTTATCCAGACTTTTTCTGCATTATTTCACATGACATAATTCACAAGTTGTATTCTAGTGATCACTTAAAATATCTTTATGTTCTGCAAGTAAAATTGCAAGTGTTTTGTTTCCACTGCTTATATTGGTTATATATACTAGGAAAAGGAGAGTTTGTTTGGCGTTTTATTAATAACAGCTGATACTTTTTTTCCTTGTAGAGTCAGTCTTATATCAGTGTGCCGAGGAAAACACTGACAACTTCATGTCGGAATGGCAAAAAGCGAATCAGGAAGTGTCGCACTTATTGAATAGAAACAACGAAATAGTTGTAAGAGCGACAAAACTGCCCCAGTGCGACATTCCTTCAATGAATTTCCAGCCAGATATCGATGGAATAGTAGTCGAGTTGACAAGCTTTGCAGGAATAACATTTCCGTTGACACATATCTCAATACTAAGACATGAATTTATCGCCTTTTTAGCTTTTTGGAACAGTTAACTGTAATAAACTAGTTCTATTCGAATCTATTCTACGCATGTTTGAACATTGAAGTCAAAGACATACTGTACTTAGCAATTTTGTGGGGGAAAATAGGTTCTGCCTAACCCTAACCCTAACCTCTATATATTCATACACCAGCCATACCACAACCATAATATATCATTCAATCTATGTCTAGACCCGACATTTGTCTATAAACCTTAGCCAAACACTAACCTTAACCCTAACCCAACCCAAACCCAAACGTTAACCCTAACCCAAACCCCAAATTCGTTAAAATATTTATTTTGAAGACCTTACTTTATCTTGGAACGGGTTAGTCTAGGCGGGTAACCGATTAGATTTTCGTATTAAGATTTTTCACGAACTTCTCACAAATAATAGTTTGGGAGGGGTGGGGTCAGGTTAGGGTTTTTGGTTCTTTTAAAATCGATCTTTTCAAAATCTCAGTATGATCCTATGCTTCGATCGGCTTCAAAATCGACCCCTTTAGGAACAGTACTTTTTGACGAGCAAGCCAATGGTGAGGACCTTAAGTCTTTTTTTTTTTTTTTTTTCGGAGTTGGGGGTAATGTCGGGGTTATGCTTCACTGTTTTCAAAGTCAATCTTTTCCTAAGCTCAACATGATCCTTTGCTCCGATCAAAATAAAATTAAAAAATCGGTCTCATAGGTGCAGTATTATTGGACGAGCAAGCCTATAGTGAAGACCGCATTACTTTATCTTTTGTAGTTTCGGATTTGGAGTTAATGTCGGGGTTAGGCTTCACTCTCACACAAACGCTTCTTCATTGAGGTCGGAAATTGCGGCTGTATACCTCAGTGATATCATTAAGGTTTCGTCCTCTAGATCCCCCTTTCAGCTTTGCGGAACAGTTAACTGTAAGAAACTATCTCTATTCGAATTCTTTCTACACTTGTTTGAACATTGAAGTCAAAGGCACACTGTACTTTTCAATTTTTTGGGGAAAAAAAAGTTCTGCCTAACCCTAAGTCTACCCTAACCCCTAAATATTCATACACCAGCCATATTACAACCATAATATATCCGTCCATCTATGTCTTTACCCCAACTTTGTCTATAGACCTAACCCAAACCCTAACATTAAACCGAACCTTAACCCAAACTCAAACCTTAATCCTAACCAAAACCCCAAATTCGTTACGACCGTTATTTTGAAGGCCTTACTTTATCTTGGAACGGGTTAGTCTAGAGGGGTAACCGATTGGATTTTCGTATTAAGTTTTTTTCACGAATTTCTCACAAATCACAGTTTGGAAGGGGTGGGGGTAAGGTTAGGGTTTTGGGTACTTTTCAAATCGATCTTTTCATCATCTCAGTATAATACTATGATTCAGTCGTCTTGAAATAAAAAAAATCGGCCCTATTTGGGGCAGTAATACTTGACGAGCAAACCTATGATGAGGACCTTAAGTCTTTATCTTTTGTAGTTTCGATGTTGTGGTTAATGTCGTGGTTAGGCTTCACTCTTTTAGAAGCCAAAATCTCACCATGATCCTGTGCTACGATCGGATAGAAATTTAAAAAGAACGGCCTAACAGAGACAGTATGTTTGGACGAGCATGACTATGATGAAGACTGCATGTCTTTATCTTGTGTAGTTTTTGAGTTGGTGTTTATAGATATAGGAAGATGTGGTGTGAGTGCCAATGAGACAACTCTCCATACAAATAACAATTTAAAAATTAACCATTATAGGTTAAAGTACGGCCTTCAACACGGAGCCTTGGCTCACACCGACCAACAAGCTATAAAGGGCCCCAAAATTACTAGTGTAAAACCATTCAAGATTAAGGGTTCACTCTCACACAAACGTTTCTTCAGTGAGGTCGGAAAGTGCGGCCGTACACTTCAGTGATACCAAAACGTTTCCGTCCCTTAGGACGCTTTTTCAGTTTATCAGAACAGTTAACTTTAAGAAATTATCTATTGTCGAATCCTTTCTACACCTGTTTGAACATCGAAGTCAAAGGCACTTTTATACACTGTGAGGAGGTCAGTTTTTCTATTTTCTTTCGTCCATTTATATTGGGGGTAACAAAGTCCATTTAATGTTTTCTTCCACCACGAAAGGGACAATTGACATTGCGTGTCTTTTTTTAAAAACTACTTTTTATTTGTATTGTACATAGACCAATTGTCTTTTAAAAAAATTGATTGTATAAATCATTTTGTCCATTAATATTGCAGGTAACGCAGTCAATTAAAAGTGTTGAGGTTTGGCAAACACTTCCAACACATCAGTTTTTGTTCCATTACTGTAGATTACATATTTAAAAACTGGGAGGACACTGTCATCCCGACCAAAATTGTCGACCCGAAAAGTTGATCGATCCACATCTTCGGGACGGCGATTGATGTTTTCGCACAAAAATTGTCACATATATAAAGGAACATTTCAAAAAAATATCAAGAAGAGGCTTTTCATACACTGTGAGAAGGTCAGTTTTTATATTTTTTTTCGTCCATTAATATTGGGGGTAACAAGGTCAATTTAATGTTTTCTTTCACATCGAGAGGGACAATTAACATTGCGTGCCTTATTTATAAACCACTTTTTGTATTGTACATAGACCAATTGTCGTCTTAAACGATTGATTGTATAATTCCTTTCGTCCATTAATATGGGAGGTAAGGCAGTCAATGAAAAGTGTTAAGGTTTGGCAAACACTTCCAACACATCAGTTTTTGTTCCATTACTTGAGATCACATATTTAGCAACTGGGAGGACATTGTCGTTCCGACTGAAATTGTCGTCCCGAAAAGTTGTCACATATATAAAGGAACATTTCAAAACAAATGTCAAGAAGAGGCTTTTCATACACTGTGAGAAGGTCTGTTTACATATTTACTTTCTTCCATTAATATTGGGGTTAACAAAGTCAATTTAATGTTTTCTTCCCACACTAGAAGGACAGTTGACATTGCATGTCTTATTTATTAACTATTTTTTATTTGTATTGTACATAGATCAATCGTCGTCTTAAACGATTGATTGTATAAATCCTATCGTCCATTAATATTGGGGGTAACGCAGTCAATTAAAAGTGTTAAGGTTTGGCAAACACTTCCAACACATCAGTTTTTGTTCCATTACTTGAGATCACATATTTAGCAACTGGAAGGACACTGTCGTCCCGACTGAAATTGTCGTCCCGAAAAATTGTCACATATATTAAGGAACATTTCAAAAAAATATCAGGAAGAGGCTTTGCATACACTGTGAGAAGGTCTGTTTTTATATTTACTTTCGTCCATTAATATTGGGGTTAACAAAGTTAATTTAATGTTTTCTTCTAACACTAGAGGGTCAGTTGACATTGCGTGTCTTATTTATTACCCAGACAACATGAGTATGTTGGCCCAACATTGGCACAACGTATATCATTGCATTGGGCCATCGTTGTATTTTAACGTTGGCCCAACGTATAAGTGCAAAGTGGGCCTACGTTGGCCCAACATGATGGCTTCATGTTGGCCCAACGTTGTACGGTTATATGCAATACATAGAGCCAACGTTGGCCCATTGTATGAAAAACGAAATCCATGTTGGCACAACGTTGGACCAACGTAGAAATATCTTTTCTTATGTTGGCACTATGTTGGTCCAAGGTAGGTATTTCTCATTTTTATGTTGGCAATACGTTGGTCTATTGTTTCAACCAAATTACAATGGATGCTGCATGAGGAGCTGTATATGATAAATACCCCGGAGCGCATTTGATCTTTTTTTGTATTCCAAACTGCCAAAGTTTAATGTAGCAATTCTGTATTTTTGTATTACCCATTGTTGTTACTGTCCTTGTTTTTTTCATGAACTTTGCCTCTTTAATTTTATTTATTGTGTGACGCTAAGATATTTTCTTTGGCAATGTTTGATGGATCGAACAGATAAACTCTGTGTCATTTGGTGTCTTGTAAAGAGTTGTCTCATTAGCAATCATACCACATCTTCTTTTTTCATATCAATTTTATTTATTTCTTTAACAGAACAAATGACGTATGGCTTATGGTTAGGCGATCAAACAAATAGTTTTTTCGGAGATGTAATTTTAGTTGTATTGGTTCCAGATCCAGAATGAAAATTAAATAATTCAGAAGATGAAACTATATTTATTTTAAATTTAATATCATTGGTCGTCACCACTATTAGTGTCCTCCTCAATTTGAACTTCAACAGTGTCATTATTATTTATAATTGTTATTCTTTTTTTCTCTTCTCTGTTTCTTGCCACCTTCTCTGTCAAGGCTTAAGCGCCGCCAATCTTTAGCTGCATCATCTATTTCCTTATCCGAAGACTCTTTACAGCTATGTTTTTTTTCTAACCGACTCTGTAATAAAGTTATAAGTAAACTTGAATTGCGTATTTGCCTAATGCATGCGTGCGTAATCTCCCTTCTAGATATGTAATATGAATTAATGTATATTCTAAATAGTTTAAACACTATTTAATACAAAATAAAATCTTAAATAACCATTTTGTTTTATATTGGTTATTTGTCTAATGGTCAGAAATTCATTAGTATTAGACGGATTTGTGGGTATAACAAACCCTTATTACTATTATTTCAGAATTCGGTATCATGCTTTATATATTCGTAATATACATGATATATAAAGAATAATTTAGATGTGTATTAATGAACAGTTATATATTTGATATATAAAAACACTGTTACACATTCAAGTGTGTATATGATCAGGGGCGGATGCAGGAATTTTCGAAAGGGGGGTGCTAAACCAGGGCAAAGGGGGGGGGGGGGGGTGCAGGGGGGTGCAAAACATATGTCCCGATACAAATGCATTGATCGGCAAAAATAAAGGGGGGGTGCGCACCCCCGGAACCCCCCCCCCCTGGATCCGCCACTGATGATTAGGTTTCACAAATATATCGTATCTGTTTGCATGCGATTTAGAAATACAATAAAACTAACAAATTCATTTATATTTTAATGAAGTAGAAATCATTATACCACATTTTTGAAAAAATTACGGAATAAGGTACATCTTAAGACAATTTTATTCCATTAACTTCAGTAATGATCATACATGTTGTGGTTATAGATTTATATATTTTACCATTTGTTTGAAGATACTAATGTTCAATGGCAAATATTTCATGATAATTAATAGGATTGAAATGATTTAAAATCTAGAAAATATTTCGCCCGAAACGTATAAACTTCAAGATCAGCATTATAAATGATAAAAATTAATATATGTTTTGATTTTTAACAACATCCCTCAGATTAAAAAATCATATTGTATTTGTCATTCTGAATCGTATATATATATCAGATTTTTTAAAGTTACAACTTACATGTTACTATCTTTCTCTTTGAATCTCAGATGACATGATTTTCTCTTTTTGTTTTCTTCGTATCGCTGCTCTCTTACAAATACACAACAGGAAATAATCACAAAAGTGACCATCCCATTACATTCAGATTTCCTATAAACTTAATTACCATAGCAACTATCTTTGAAATTTGTCGAACATATGGTCAACCTTCTATCAGAATGGGCTTGATTAACAGACTGGCTGTGTCAAATATCACTCTGCATATAATTGCTATTATTATGTTTCACAAAGTTTAATGAATAAAGTTATTATAAATAATGATTGCAATAAATTTTAATTTTTAACCAGGCAATCTATGTTTACGATATACATTTTTTTTATTACAGTAATGATATTCCAGTATAAATTTTATCTGACTTATATATAGAGTATAATATATAATCACGCAACGTTGGGCCAGCATTGGCCCAACATAGAGTTGTAAATGTAATTTCAGTTGATAAACACTTTCGGTATAACATTAACTTTTCATAAAGCCTGCTGCAATCGAAATTATCCGCCTCCCAAGAGAAATAAAGCGTAAAATATTATATTATCAATTCTATTAACAAAATTTCATATCGGCCCTATGTTGCTACTAACATAATGCAAACATTTGCCCGATTATTTTTAACCAACATGAGATAATAATATGAATTTACAACAACAGACCAACGTTGGGCCAATGTTGTGCAGCCGACACCAACGTGCGACCAATGTACCGACAATTTGCCAACGTTGGGCCAATGTTGTGCAGCCAACATAAACTTGCGACCAACGGACCGACAATTTGCCAACGTTGGGCCAATGTTATGCAGCCAACATAAACTTGCGACCAACGGACCGACAATTTGCCAACGTTGGGCCAATGTTGTGAAGCCAACACCAACGGTCGACCAACGGGCCGACCATTTGCCAACGTTGGCCCACTGTTAGTCTGCTGACTGGGTAACTACTTTTTATTTTTATTGTACATAGATCAATTGTCGTCTTAACGATAGTTTGTATAAATCTTTTCGTTCATAAATATTGAGGGGAACACAGTCAATTAAAAGTGATCAGGTACAGTACTTGCAACCTTAGGCGTTTCTGTTTGACGTGAACTTGACTGATCGGTGAATGATCGGTGAATGATCGGTGACGGATGTTTGACTGATCGATGAGTGATCGGTGATTGGTGACCCATAGGATCCGTCAGATAAGTCAAATAACCTATGTGAGAGTTACCCTGACAACTGTCACCGATCGATCAGTAAATTAAATTTATGCACGGATCGGACGGATACGTATATATTTAAAATTCTTATGTAAACTGAACTCGACAGTGTTTACAAACGATGAACGCGGACCTCTACGAAGACACCTTAATTTACACGTTAATTTGTAATAAAATTAGTTGCAATAAAAAAGTGAAAATAGTATAACAGAATAAGATGCTTAGAGCGTTAAATTGTTTGTGTTGATTACTAGTTTTGTATTAAATACTGTTAACATCAGAGACATATAATACATAATTGTATTATAGGACTCTGTTAACATGAACTTATTCCTACGAAAATGGTTATTATTGACCGCCATTGGATTTTTGAACTTTTTATAGTTTCGAATAGGTTGTTTTTTCATGAAATTAATAGAATGTCAAAGAAATAATATTAAAATTTTGTTCGAATTGTTTAGAATTACCAAAATTATTATTCTTTTTATCAAAAATGATACTATTTTATTTGAAATCAGTTATTTTTACCTTGTTGAGACAAGTCATCTAATCAGAATTGAGATATGAGAATTAAAATACTTAAACTTTTATTTTTGTGGAATAAGAATGCAGTCAATGATTTATTTTGATAGAAATCATTAACTGTCATATGATTTGAGTACTCTTTGACATCAAGATTGGCTGTTCTTCATAAAATATGCTTACTTTAAGGAAAAAGATACTAAATTTTTGTACACATTGCCTAAAATGCAAATATTTCTTCATTTTACTGAAAATTATTGACCGCCATGAAATTTTTGTACTTTTTATAGTTTAGAATAGTTTTTTTTTTTCATAAAATTAAAAGAATATCAGAAAAATCATACTAAAATTTTGTTCGCATTGTTTAGAATAAACAAAATTATTCTTCTTTTTATCAAAAATGATACTATTTTATTTGAAATCAGTTATTTTTACCATCTTGAGACAAGTCTTCGAATCAGAATAGAGATATAATGAGAATAAAAATACTTAAACTTTTATTTTTGTGGAATAAGAATGCAGTTATTGATTTATTTTGATACAAATTATTAACCGTCATTTGATTTCAGTACTTTTTGTACATCAAGATTGGCTGTTCTTCATAAAATATGATTACTTTAAGGAAAATGATATTAAATCTTTGTACGTGTTGCCTTAAATGCAAATATTTCTTCATTTTACTGAAAATTATTGAAAACCATTAAATTTTTGTACTTTTTATAGTTTAGAATAGTTTTTTTCATAAAATTAAAAGAATATCAGAAAAATCATACTAAAATTTTCTTCGCATTGTTTAAAATAACCAAAATTATTCTTCTTTTTATCAAAAATGATACTATTTTATTTAAAATCAGTTATTTTACCATCTTGAGACAAGTCTTCTAATCAGAATTGAGATATAATGAGAATTAAAATACTTAAACTTTTATTTTTGTGGAATAAGAATGCAGTTCTTGCTTTATTATAATATAAATTATTAACCGCCATATGATTTCATTACTTTTTGTTCATCAGGATTGGTTGTTCTTCATAAATTATGTTTACTTTAAGGAAAAAGATATTATTTTTTTGTACGCGTTGCCAAAAATGCAAATATTTCTTCTCATATTGGAAAATATTGTAATTTCAATTGCAATCAGTTATTATAAATGATTTTCGTAAGTATTTTGTAGAAAATGTGAATTATTCAAGAATAAATCTGCTTAAAATTATTTCTTTCTTTTTAAAGAATATATTTATGTTTACCACCATTAGATTTTTGTACTTTTTATTGTTTAGGAGTAGTTATTTTTTTATTAAGGTAAAAAAAAGACTATCAGAAAAATATAATGTAATGCTGTTTGCAATGTTTAAAATTATTCATATTTCTTGTTAAAAAAACAGCATTTATTTATGTAATTTGTTATTTTAAAGGCTTCGATTGTGTCGAGATTATATAGAAAGTCCATGATTATGATAAGTTTTTTTTTAAAGAATTTTATGATGATAAGGATAAAAAAAATTAAAATATTGAAAAAAATAGACTACATTTTTCAATAACTGATCCTTTCATTTTGTTTTTCCCGAGTATGTTTGGAAAATAATAAAATCAATTTCGCGATGTAGACACTCGCCGGGTTTGAACAAATATATAACCTAAATAAAACGAAAAAGACCATTCTTTAATGATAATATTTTAATTTAGGTTTTATCTGTACAATTCTTTTCATTTCAATTCACAAAACTTTGCTAAATAATTAATAAACAAAATGTATCATTGAACGTTCGATTTTCACGAGTCGCCATTTTAATTAAATTAAACGAAACTAAGATTCCGTAATTTGTATTAGTTTATCATGTGACGTATTAAAGTTCAATCCGTCATCAAGGTCGATCGGTACTATCCGTCCGATCAGTCCGATCAGTCAATTACTTTAACTATAAGTCTGACGGATTGCTGACGTGAGTTTGACGCGAACTTGACTGATCGGTGACTGATCGATGACCGCTGATTGATCGCTGAAATAGTAACGCCTAAGGTTGCAAGTACTGTACGGCAAACACTTCTAACACATCAATTTTTGTTCCATTACTTGAGATCACATATTTAGAATCCGGTAGATAATTGTCGTCCCGACTAAAATTGTCGTCCCGAAAAGTTGATCTAATCCGCATCTTCGGGACGACGATTGATGCTTCCGCATCTTCGGGACGACGATTGATGCTTCCGCATCTTCGGGACGACGATTGATGCTTCCGCACGATAATTGTCACATATATAAAGGGACATTTCAAAAAAATATCAAGAAGAGGCTGTCCATACACTGTGAGAAGGTCAGTTTTTATATTTTCTTTCGTCCATTAATATTGGGGGTAACAAAGTCAATTTAATGTTTTCTTCCACAACGAGAGGGACAATTGACATTGCGTGTCTTATTTATAAACCTCTTTGTATTTGTATTGTACATAGATCAATTGTCGTCTTAAACGATTGATTGTATAAATCCTATCGTCCATTAATATTGGGGGTAACGCAGTCAATTAAAAGTTTTAAGGTTTGGCAAACACTTCCAACACATCAGTTTTTGTTCCATTACTTGAGATCACATATTTAGCAACTGGGAGGACATTGTCGTCCCGACTGAAATTGTCGTCCCGAAAAATTGTCACATATATAAAGGAACATTTCAAAAAAAATGTCAAAAAGAGGCTTTTCATACACTGTGAGAAGGTCTGTTTTTATATTTACTTTTGTCCATTAATATTGGGGTTAACAAAGTGAATTTAATGTTTTCTTCTAACACTAGAGGGACAGTTGACATTGCATGTCTTGCTTATTAACTATTTTTTATTTTTATTGTACATAGAACAATTGTCGTCTTAACGATTGTTTGTATAAATACTTTCGTCCACAAATATTGAGGGGAACACAGTTAATTAAAAGTGATAAGGTATGGCAAACTCTTCCAACACATCAATTTTTGATCCGTTACTTGAGATCACATATTTAGAATCTGGAAGATAATTGTCGTCCCGACTAAAATTGTCGTCCCGAAAAGTTGATCAATCTGCATCTTCGGGAGGACGGTTGATGCTTCCGCACGATAATTGTCAAATATATATAAAGGGACATTTCAAAAAAAATATCAAGAAGAGGTTGTTCATACACTGTGAGAAGGTCAGTTTTTATATTTTCTTTCGTCCATTAATATTGGGGGTAACAAGGTCAATTTAATGTTTTCTTTCACATCGAGAGGGACAATTAACATTGCGTGTCTTATTTATAAACCACTTTTTATTTGTATTGTACATAGACCAATTGTCATCTTAAACGATTGATTGTATAATTCCTTTCGTTCATTAATATGGGAGGTAAGGCAGTCAATTAAAAGAGTTAAGGTTTGGCAAACACTTCCAACACATCAGTTTTTGTTCCATTACTTGAGATCACATATTTAGCAACTGGAAGGACACTGTCGTCCAGACTGAAATTGTCGTCCCGAAAAATTGTCACATATATAAAGGAACATTTCAAAAAAATATCAGGAAGAGGCTTTGCATACACTGTGAGAAGGTCTGTTTTTATATTTACTTTCGTCCATTAATATTGGGGTTAACAAAGTGAATTTAATGTTTTCTGTCACTAGAGGGACAGTTGACATTGCGTGTCTTATTTATTAACTACTTTTAATTTTTATTGTACAAAGATCAATTGTCGTCTTAACAATAGTTTGTATAAATCCTTTCGTTCATAAATATTGAGGGGAACACAGTCAATTAAAAGTGATCAGGTACGGCAAACACTTCTAACACATCAATTTTTGTTCCATTACTTGAGATCACATATTTAGAATCCGATAAATAATTGTCGTCCCGACTAAAATTGTCGTCCCGAAAAATTGATCTAATCCGCATCTTCGGGACGACGATTGATGCTTCCGCATCTTCGGGACGACGATTGATGCTTCCGCATCTTCGGGACGACGATTGATACTTCCGCATCTTCGGGACGACGATTGATGCTTCCGCATCTTCGGGACGACGATTGATGCTTCTGCATCTTCGGGACGACGATTGATGCTTCCGCATCTTCGGGACGACGATTGATGCTTCCGCATCTTCGGGACGACGATTGATGCTTCCGCATCTTCGGGACGACGATTGATGCTGCCGCACGATAATTGTCACATATATAAAGGTACATTTCAAAAAAATATCAGGAAGAGGCTTTGCATACACTGTGAGAAGGTCTGTTTTTATATTTACTTTCGTCCATTAATATTGGGGTTAACAATGTGAATTTAATGTTTTCTTCTAACACTAGAGGGACAGTTGACATTGCGTGTCTTATTTATTAACTACTTTTAATTTTTATTGTACAAAGATCAATTGTCGTCTTAACAATAGTTTGTATAAATCCTTTCGTTCATAAATATTGAGGGGAACACAGTCAATTAAAAGTGATCAGGTACGGCAAACACTTCTAACACATCAATTTTTGTTCCATTACTTGAGATCACATATTTAGAATCCGGTAGATAATTGTCGTCCCGACTAAAATTGTCGTCCCGAAAAATTGATCTAATCCGCATCTTCGGGACGACGGTTGATGCTTCCGCATCTTCGGGACGACGATTGATGCTTCCGCACGATAATTGTCACATATATAAAGGGACATTTCAAAAAAATATCAAGAAGAGGCTGTTCATACACTGTGAGAAGGTCAGTTTTTATATTTTCTTTCGACCATTAATATTTTGGGTAACAAAGTCAATTTGATGTTTTCTTCCACAACGAGAGGGACAATTGACATTGCGTGTCTTATTTATAAACCTCTTTGTATTTGTATTGTACATAGATCAATTGTCGTCTTAAACGATTGATTGTATAAATCCTATCGTCCATTAATATTGGGGGTAACGCAGTCAATTAAAAGTGTTAAGATTTGGCAAACACTTCCAACACATCAGTTTTTGTTCCATTACTTGAGATCACATATTTAGCAACTGGGAGGACATTGTCGTCCCGACTGAAATTGTCGTCCCGAAAAGTTGTCACATATATAAAGGAACATTTCAAAAAAATATCAGGAAGAGGCTTTTCATACACTGTGAGAAGGTCTGTTTTCATATTTACTTTCTTCCACTAATATTGGGGTTAACAAAGTCAATTTAATGTTTTCTTCCCACACTAGAAGGACAGTTGACATTGCATGTCTTATTTATTAACTATTTTTTATTTGTATTGTACATAGATCAATCGTCGTCTTAAACGATTGATTGTATAAATCCTATCGTCCATTAATATTGGGGGTAACGCAGTCAATTAAAAGAGTTAAGGTTTGGCAAACACTTCCAACACATCAGTTTTTGTTCCATTACTTGAGATCACATATTTAGCAACTGGAAGGACACTGTCGTCCAGACTAAAATTGTCGTCCCGAAAAATTTGATCTTCGGGACGACGATTGATGCTTCCGCATCTTCGGGACGACGATTGATGCTTCCGCACGATAATTGTCACATATATAAAGGGACATTTCAAAAAAATATCAGGAAGAGGCTTTGCATACACTCTGAGAAGGTCTGTTTTTATATTTACTTTCGTCCATTAATATTGGGGTTAACAAAGTGAATTTAATGTTTTCTTCTAACACTAGAGGGACAGTTGACATTGCGTGTCTTATTTATTAACTACTTTTAATTTTTATTGTACAAAGATCAATTGTCGTCTTAACAATAGTTTGTATAAATCCTTTCGTTCATAAATATTGAGCGGAACACAGTCAATTAAAAGTGATCAGGTACGGCAAACACTTCTAACACATCAATTTTTGTTCCATTACTTGAGATCACATATTTAGAATCCGGTAGATAATTGTCGTCCCGACTAAAATTGTCGTCCCGAAAAATTGATCTAATCCGCATCTTCGGGACGACGATTGATGCTTCCGCATCTTCGGGACGACGATTGATGCTTCCGCACGATAATTGTCAAATATATATAAAGGGACATTTCAAAAAAAATATCAAGAAGAGGTTGTTCATACATTGTGAGAAGGTCAGTTTTTATATTTTCTTTCGTCCATTAATATTGGGGGTAACAAGGTCAATTTAATGTTTTCTTTCACATCGAGAGGGACAATTAACATTGCGTGTCTTATTTATAAACCACTTTTTATTTGTATTGTACATAGACCAATTGTCGTCTTAAACGATTGATTGTATAATTCCTTTCGTTCATTAATATGGGAGGTAAGGCAGTCAATTAAAAGAGTTAAGGTTTGGCAAACACTTCCAACACATCAGTTTTTGTTCCATTACTTGAGATCACATATTTAGCAACTGGAAGGACACTGTCGTCCAGACTGAAATTGTCGTCCCGAAAAATTGTCACATATATAAAGGAACATTTCAAAAAAATATCAGGAAGAGGCTTTTCATACACTGTGAGAAGGTCTGTTTTCATATTTACTTTCTTCCACTAATATTGGGGTTAACAAAGTCAATTTAATGTTTTCTTCCCACACTAGAAGGACAGTTGACATTGCATGTCTTATTTATTAACTATTTTTTATTTGTATTGTACATAGATCAATCGTCGTCTTAAACGATTGATTGTATAAATCCTATCGTCCATTAATATTGGGGGTAACGCAGTCAATTAAAAGAGTTAAGGTTTGGCAAACACTTCCAACACATCAGTTTTTGTTCCATTACTTGAGATCACATATTTAGCAACTGGAAGGACACTGTCGTCCAGACTGAAATTGTCGTCCCGACAAATTGTCACATATATAAAGGAACATTTCAAAAAAATATCAGGAAGAGGCTTTGCATACACTGTGAGAAGGTCTGTTTTTATATTTACTTTCGTCCATTAATATTGGGGTTAACAAAGTGAATTTAATGTTTTCTGTCACTAGAGGGACAGTTGACATTGCGTGTCTTATTTATTAACTACTTTTAATTTTTATTGTACAAAGATCAATTGTCGTCTTAACAATAGTTTGTATAAATCCTTTCGTTCATAAATATTGAGGGGAACACAGTCAATTAAAAGTGATCAGGTACGGCAAACACTTCTAACACATCAATTTTTGTTCCATTACTTGAGATCACATATTTAGAATCCGATAAATAATTGTCGTCCCGACTAAAATTGTCGTCCCGAAAAATTGATCTAATCCGCATCTTCGGGACGACGATTGATGCTTCCGCATCTTCGGGACGACGATTGATGCTTCCGCATCTTCGGGACGACGATTGATGCTTCCGCATCTTCGGGACGACGATTGATGCTTCCGCATCTTCGGGACGACGATTGATGCTGCCGCACGATAATTGTCACATATATAAAGGGACATTTCAAAAAAATATCAGGAAGAGGCTTTGCATACACTGTGAGAAGGTCTGTTTTTATATTTACTTTCGTCCATTAATATTGGGGTTAACAATGTGAATTTAATGTTTTCTTCTAACACTAGAGGGACAGTTGACATTGCGTGTCTTATTTATTAACTACTTTTAATTTTTATTGTACAAAGATCAATTGTCGTCTTAACAATAGTTTGTATAAATCCTTTCGTTCATAAATATTGAGGGGAACACAGTCAATTAAAAGTGATCAGGTACGGCAAACACTTCTAACACATCAATTTTTGTTCCATTACTTGAGATCACATATTTAGAATCCGGTAGATAATTGTCGTCCCGACTAAAATTGTCGTCCCGAAAAATTGATCTAATCCGCATCTTCGGGACGACGGTTGATGCTTCCGCATCTTCGGGACGACGATTGATGCTTCCGCACGATAATTGTCACATATATAAAGGGACATTTCAAAAAAATATCAAGAAGAGGCTGTTCATACACTGTGAGAAGGTCAGTTTTTATATTTTCTTTCGACCATTAATATTTGGGGTAACAAAGTCAATTTAATGTTTTCTTCCACAACGAGAGGGACAATTGACATTGCGTGTCTTATTTATAAACCTCTTTGTATTTGTATTGTACATAGATCAATTGTCGTCTTAAACGATTGATTGTATAAATCCTATCGTCCATTAATATTGGGGGTAACGCAGTCAATTAAAAGTGTTAAGATTTGGCAAACACTTCCAACACATCAGTTTTTGTTCCATTACTTGAGATCACATATTTAGCAACTGGGAGGACATTGTCGTCCCGACTGAAATTGTCGTCCCGAAAAGTTGTCACATATATAAAGGAACATTTCAAAAAAATATCAGGAAGAGGCTTTTCATACACTGTGAGAAGGTCTGTTTTCATATTTACTTTCTTCCACTAATATTGGGGTTAACAAAGTCAATTTAATGTTTTCTTCCCACACTAGAAGGACAGTTGACATTGCATGTCTTATTTATTAACTATTTTTTATTTGTATTGTACATAGATCAATCGTCGTCTTAGACGATTGATTGTATAAATCCTATCGTCCATTAATATTGGGGGTAACGAGTCAATTAAAAGAGTTAAGGTTTGGCAAACACTTCCAACACATCAGTTTTTGTTCCATTACTTGAGATCACATATTTAGCAACTGGAAGGACACTGTCGTCCAGACTCAAATTGTCGTCCCGAAAAATTTGATCTTCGGGACGACGATTGATGCTTCCGCATCTTCGGGACGACGATTGATGCTTCCGCACGATAATTGTCACATATATAAAGGGACATTTCAAAAAAATATCAGGAAGAGGCTTTGCATACACTCTGAGAAGGTCTGTTTTTATATTTACTTTCGTCCATTAATATTGGGGTTAACAAAGTGAATTTAATGTTTTCTTCTAACACTAGAGGGACAGTTGACATTGCGTGTCTTATTTATTAACTACTTTAATTTTTATTGTACAAAGATCAATTGTCGTCTTAACAATAGTTTGTATAAATCCTTTCGTTCATAAATATTGAGCGGAACACAGTCAATTAAAAGTGATCAGGTACGGCAAACACTTCTAACACATCAATTTTTGTTCCATTACTTGAGATCACATATTTTGAATCCGGTAGATAATTGTCGTCCCGACTAAAATTGTCGTCCCGAAAAATTGATCTAATCCGCATCTTCGGGACGACGATTGATGCTTCCGCATCTTCGGGACGACGATTGATGCTTCCGCACGATAATTGTCAAATATATATAAAGGGACATTTCAAAAAAAATATCAAGAAGAGGTTGTTCATACACTGTGAGAAGGTCAGTTTTTATATTTTCTTTCGTCCATTAATATTGGGGGTAACAAGGTCAATTTAATGTTTTCTTTCACATCGAGAGGGACAATTAACATTGCGTGTCTTATTTATAAACCACTTTTTATTTGTATTGTACATAGACCAATTGTCGTCTTAAACGATTGATTGTATAATTCCTTTCGTTCATTTATATGGGAGGTAAGGCAGTCAATTAAAAGAGTTAAGGTTTGGCAAACACTTCCAACACATCAGTTTTTGTTCCATTACTTGAGATCACATATTTAGCAACTGGAAGGACACTGTCGTCCAGACTGAAATTGTCGTCCCGAAAAATTGTCACATATATAAAGGAACATTTCAAAAAAATATCAGGAAGAGGCTTTGCATACACTGTGAGAAGGTCTGTTTTTATATTTACTTTCGTCCATTAATATTGGGGTTAACAAAGTGAATTTAATGTTTTCTGTCACTAGAGGGACAGTTGACATTGCGTGTCTTATTTATTAACTACTTTTAATTTTTATTGTACAAAGATCAATTGTCGTCTTAACAATAGTTTGTATAAATCCTTTCGTTCATAAATATTGAGGGGAACACAGTCAATTAAAAGTGATCAGGTACGGCAAACACTTCGAACACATCAATTTTTGTTCCATTACTTGAGATCACATATTTAGAATCCGATAAATAATTGTCGTCCCGACTAAAATTGTCGTCCCGAAAAATTGATCTAATCCGCATCTTCGAGACGACGATTGATGCTTCCGCATCTTCGGGACGACGATTGATGCTTCCGCATCTTCGGGACGACGATTGATGCTTCTGCATCTTCGGGACGACGATTGATGCTTCCGCATCTTCGGGACGACGATTGATGCTTCCGCATCTTCGGGACGACGATTGATGCTTCCGCACGATAATTGTCACATATATAAAGGGACATTTCAAAAAAATATCAGGAAGAGGCTTCGCATACACTGTGAGAAGGTCTGTTTTTATATTTACTTTCGTCCATTAATATTGGGGTTAACAAATTGAATTTAATGTTTTCTTCTAACACTAGAGGGACAGTTGACATTGCGTGTCTTATTTATTAACTACTTTTATTTTTTATTGTACAAAGATCAATTGTCGTCTTACCAATAGTTTGTATAAATCCTTTCGTTCATAAATATTGAGGGGAACACAGTCAATTAAAAGTGATCAGGTACGGCAAACACTTCTAACACATCAATTTTTGTTCCATTACTTGAGATCACATATTTAGAATCCGATAAATAATTGTCGTCCCGACTAAAATTGTCGTCCCGAAAAATTGATCTAATCCGCATCTTCGGGACGACGATTGATGCTTCCGCATCTTCGGGACGACGATTGATGCTTCCGCATCTTCGGGACGACGATTGATGCTTCCGCATCTTCGGGACGACGATTGATGCTTCTGCATCTTCGGGACGACGATTGATGCTTCCGCATCTTCGGGACGACGATTGATGCTTCCGCACGATAATTGTCACATATATAAAGGGACATTTCAAAAAAATATCAGGAAGAGGCTTTGCATACACTGTGAGAAGGTCTGTTTTTATATTTACTTTCGTCCATTAATATTGGGGTTAACAAAGTGAATTTAATGTTTTCTTCTAACACTAGAGGGACAGTTGACATTGCGTGTCTTATTTATTAACTACTTTTATTTTTTATTGTACAAAGATCAATTGTCGTCTTAACAATAGTTTGTATAAATCCTTTCGTTCATAAATATTGAGGGGAACACAGTCAATTAAAAGTGATCAGGTACGGCAAACACTTCTAACACATCAATTTTTGTTCCATTACTTGAGATCAAATATTTAGAATCCGGTAGAAAATTGTCGTCCCGACTAAAATTGTC
>NC_134847.1:322699-332699 GCF_965363235.1 Mytilus galloprovincialis
AAATTGTTGTTTTAGAGGCCTAGCTTTATCTCGGAAAGGATAAGTCTAGGAGGGTAACCGATTGGATTTTCGTATTAAGTTTTTTCACGAACTTCTCAAAAATCAAAGTTTTGGAGGGATGGGGGGTCAGGTTATGGTTTTTGGTACTTTTCATAGTCGATCTTTTCAATATTTCAACATGATCCTATGCTTCGTTCGGCTTGATGTTAAAAAATCGGCCCCGTTAGGGGTAGTACTTTTTGACAATTAAGCCCCTGGTGAAGACCGCAAGTCTTTATCTTTTGTAGTTTGGGAGTTGGTGTTAATTTCGGGGTTAGGCTTTACTCTCGCACAAACGTTTCTTCAGTGAGGTCGGAAAGTGCGGTCGTACACTTCAGTGATACCAATGAGTTTTCATCCTTTAGATCGCCTTTCCATCTTTTAGGAACAGTTAACTTTATGAAAATATCTCTATTCAAATCCATTCTACATCTGTTTGAAGATTGAGGTCAAAGGCACTCTTCATACTCTGTACTTAGAAATATTGTTGGAAATTTCTGACGCATGCGCAGTCACAAAAAAGGGCAGACATGCGCAGAAGTGACAATGGGCACCTCACTAACCCTCGTCAAAGTACACTACCCTGTCCCAATCATGACCCTAATCCGTACCCTAACCCTAACCCTGACCCTAACCCTGACCCTACCCTAACCCTAACCCTGACCCTAACCCAAACACTAACCATGACCCTAACCCTAACCCTAACCCTAACCCTAACCCTAACCCTAACCCTGACCTTAACCCAAACACTAACCCTAACCCAAACCCCAAATGTGTTAAAATTGTTGTTTTAGAGGCCTAGCTTTATCTCGGAAAGGATAAGTCTAGGAGGGTAACCGATTGGATTTTCGTATTAAGTTTTTTCACGAACTTCTCAAAAATCAAAGTTTTGGAGGGATGGGGGGTCAGGTTATGGTTTTTGGTACTTTTCATAGTCGATCTTTTCAATATTTCAACATGATCCTATGCTTCGTTCGGCTTGATGTTAAAAAATCGGCCCCGTTAGGGGTAGTACTTTTTGACAATTAAGCCCCTGGTGAAGACCGCAAGTCTTTATCTTTTGTAGTTTGGGAGTTGGTGTTAATTTCGGGGTTAGGCTTTACTCTCGCACAAACGTTTCTTCAGTGAGGTCGGAAAGTGCGGTCGTACACTTCAGTGATACCAATGAGTTTTCATCCTTTAGATCGCCTTTCCATCTTTTAGGAACAGTTAACTTTATGAAAATATCTCTATTCAAATCCATTCTACATCTGTTTGAAGATTGAGGTCAAAGGCACTCTTCATACTCTGTACTTAGAAATATTGTTGGAAATTTCTGACGCATGCGCAGTCACAAAAAAGGGCAGACATGCGCAGAAGTGACAATGGGCACCTCACTAACCCTCGTCAAAGTACACTACCCTGTCCCAATCATGACCCTAATCCGTACCCTAACCCTAACCCTGACCCTAACCCTGACCCAAACCCTGACCCTTACCCTAACCCTAACCCTGACCCTAACCCAAACACTAACCATGACCCTAACCCTAACCCTAACCCTAAACCCTAACCCTAACCCTAACCCTGACCTTAACCCAAACACTAACCCTAACCCAAACCCCAAATGTGTTAAAATTGTTGTTTTAGAGGCCTAGCTTTATCTCGGAAAGGATAAGTCTAGGAGGGTAACCGATTGGATTTTCGTATTAAGTTTTTTCACGAACTTCTCAAAAATCAAAGTTTTGGAGGGATGGGGGGTCAGGTTATGGTTTTTGGTACTTTTCATAGTCGATCTTTTCAATATTTCAACATGATCCTATGCTTCGTTCGGCTTGATGTTAAAAAATCGGCCCCGTTAGGGGTAGTACTTTTTGACAATTAAGCCCCTGGTGAAGACCGCAAGTCTTTATCTTTTGTAGTTTGGGAGTTGGTGTTAATTTCGGGGTTAGGCTTTACTCTCGCACAAACGTTTCTTCAGTGAGGTCGGAAAGTGCGGTCGTACACTTCAGTGATACCAATGAGTTTTCATCCTTTAGATCGCCTTTCCATCTTTTAGGAACAGTTAACTTTATGAAAATATCTCTATTCAAATCCATTCTACATCTGTTTGAAGATTGAGGTCAAAGGCACTCTTCATACTCTGTACTTAGAAATATTGTTGGAAATTTCTGACGCATGCGCAGTCACAAAAAAGGGCAGACATGCGCAGAAGTGACAATGGGCACCTCACTAACCCTCGTCAAAGTACACTACCCTGTCCCAATCATGACCCTAATCCGTACCCTAACCCTAACCCTGACCCTAACCCTGACCCAAACCCTGACCCTTACCCTAACCCTAACCCTGACCCTAACCCAAACACTAACCATGACCCTAACCCTAACCCTAACCCTAACCCTAACCCTAACCCTAACCCTGACCTTAACCCAAACACTAACCCTAACCCAAACCCCAAATGTGTTAAAATTGTTGTTTTAGAGGCCTAGCTTTATCTCGGAAAGGATAAGTCTAGGAGGGTAACCGATTGGATTTTCGTATTAAGTTTTTTCACGAACTTCTCAAAAATCAAAGTTTTGGAGGGATGGGGGGTCAGGTTATGGTTTTTGGTACTTTTCATAGTCGATCTTTTCAATATTTCAACATGATCCTATGCTTCGTTCGGCTTGATGTTAAAAAATCGGCCCCGTTAGGGGTAGTACTTTTTGACAATTAAGCCCCTGGTGAAGACCGCAAGTCTTTATCTTTTGTAGTTTGGGAGTTGGTGTTAATTTCGGGGTTAGGCTTTACTCTCGCACAAACGTTTCTTCAGTGAGGTCGGAAAGTGCGGTCGTACACTTCAGTGATACCAATGAGTTTTCATCCTTTAGATCGCCTTTCCATCTTTTAGGAACAGTTAACTTTATGAAAATATCTCTATTCAAATCCATTCTACATCTGTTTGAAGATTGAGGTCAAAGGCACTCTTCATACTCTGTACTTAGAAATATTGTTGGAAATTTCTGACGCATGCGCAGTCACAAAAAAGGGCAGACATGCGCAGAAGTGACAATGGGCACCTCACTAACCCTCGTCAAAGTACACTACCCTGTCCCAATCATGACCCTAATCCGTACCCTAACCCTAACCCTGACCCTAACCCTGACCCAAACCCTGACCCTTACCCTAACCCTAACCCTGACCCTAACCCAAACACTAACCATGACCCTAACCCTAACCCTAACCCTAACCCTAACCCTAACCCTAACCCTGACCTTAACCCAAACACTAACCCTAACCCAAACCCCAAATGTGTTAAAATTGTTGTTTTAGAGGCCTAGCTTTATCTCGGAAAGGATAAGTCTAGGAGGGTAACCGATTGGATTTTCGTATTAAGTTTTTTCACGAACTTCTCAAAAATCAAAGTTTTGGAGGGATGGGGGGTCAGGTTATGGTTTTTGGTACTTTTCATAGTCGATCTTTTCAATATTTCAACATGATCCTATGCTTCGTTCGGCTTGATGTTAAAAAATCGGCCCCGTTAGGGGTAGTACTTTTTGACAATTAAGCCCCTGGTGAAGACCGCAAGTCTTTATCTTTTGTAGTTTGGGAGTTGGTGTTAATTTCGGGGTTAGGCTTTACTCTCGCACAAACGTTTCTTCAGTGAGGTCGGAAAGTGCGGTCGTACACTTCAGTGATACCAATGAGTTTTCATCCTTTAGATCGCCTTTCCATCTTTTAGGAACAGTTAACTTTATGAAAATATCTCTATTCAAATCCATTCTACATCTGTTTGAAGATTGAGGTCAAAGGCACTCTTCATACTCTGTACTTAGAAATATTGTTGGAAATTTCTGACGCATGCGCAGTCACAAAAAAGGGCAGACATGCGCAGAAGTGACAATGGGCACCTCACTAACCCTCGTCAAAGTACACTACCCTGTCCCAATCATGACCCTAATCCGTACCCTAACCCTAACCCTGACCCTAACCCTGACCCAAACCCTGACCCTTACCCTAACCCTAACCCTGACCCTAACCCAAACACTAACCATGACCCTAACCCTAACCCTAACCCTAACCCTAACCCTAACCCTAACCCTGACCTTAACCCAAACACTAACCCTAACCCAAACCCCAAATGTGTTAAAATTGTTGTTTTAGAGGCCTAGCTTTATCTCGGAAAGGATAAGTCTAGGAGGGTAACCGATTGGATTTTCGTATTAAGTTTTTTCACGAACTTCTCAAAAATCAAAGTTTTGGAGGGATGGGGGGTCAGGTTATGGTTTTTGGTACTTTTCATAGTCGATCTTTTCAATATTTCAACATGATCCTATGCTTCGTTCGGCTTGATGTTAAAAAATCGGCCCCGTTAGGGGTAGTACTTTTTGACAATTAAGCCCCTGGTGAAGACCGCAAGTCTTTATCTTTTGTAGTTTGGGAGTTGGTGTTAATTTCGGGGTTAGGCTTTACTCTCGCACAAACGTTTCTTCAGTGAGGTCGGAAAGTGCGGTCGTACACTTCAGTGATACCAATGAGTTTTCATCCTTTAGATCGCCTTTCCATCTTTTAGGAACAGTTAACTTTATGAAAATATCTCTATTCAAATCCATTCTACATCTGTTTGAAGATTGAGGTCAAAGGCACTCTTCATACTCTGTACTTAGAAATATTGTTGGAAATTTCTGACGCATGCGCAGTCACAAAAAAGGGCAGACATGCGCAGAAGTGACAATGGGCACCTCACTAACCCTCGTCAAAGTACACTACCCTGTCCCAATCATGACCCTAATCCGTACCCTAACCTAACCCTGACCCTAACCCTGACCCAAACCCTGACCCTTACCCTAACCCTAACCCTGACCCTAACCCAAACACTAACCATGACCCTAACCCTAACCCTAACCCTAACCCTAACCCTAACCCTAACCCTGACCTTAACCCAAACACTAACCCTAACCCAAACCCCAAATGTGTTAAAATTGTTGTTTTAGAGGCCTAGCTTTATCTCGGAAAGGATAAGTCTAGGAGGGTAACCGATTGGATTTTCGTATTAAGTTTTTTCACGAACTTCTCAAAAATCAAAGTTTTGGAGGGATGGGGGGTCAGGTTATGGTTTTTGGTACTTTTCATAGTCGATCTTTTCAATATTTCAACATGATCCTATGCTTCGTTCGGCTTGATGTTAAAAAATCGGCCCCGTTAGGGGTAGTACTTTTTGACAATTAAGCCCCTGGTGAAGACCGCAAGTCTTTATCTTTTGTAGTTTGGGAGTTGGTGTTAATTTCGGGGTTAGGCTTTACTCTCGCACAAACGTTTCTTCAGTGAGGTCGGAAAGTGCGGTCGTACACTTCAGTGATACCAATGAGTTTTCATCCTTTAGATCGCCTTTCCATCTTTTAGGAACAGTTAACTTTATGAAAATATCTCTATTCAAATCCATTCTACATCTGTTTGAAGATTGAGGTCAAAGGCACTCTTCATACTCTGTACTTAGAAATATTGTTGGAAATTTCTGACGCATGCGCAGTCACAAAAAAGGGCAGACATGCGCAGAAGTGACAATGGGCACCTCACTAACCCTCGTCAAAGTACACTACCCTGTCCCAATCATGACCCTAATCCGTACCCTAACCCTAACCCTGACCCTAACCCTGACCCAAACCCTGACCCTAACCCTAACCCTAACCCTGACCCTAACCCAAACACTAACCATGACCCTAACCCTAACCCTAACCCTAACCCTAACCCTAACCCTAACCCTGACCTTAACCCAAACACTAACCCTAACCCAAACCCCAAATGTGTTAAAATTGTTGTTTTAGAGGCCTAGCTTTATCTCGGAAAGGATAAGTCTAGGAGGGTAACCGATTGGATTTTCGTATTAAGTTTTTTCACGAACTTCTCAAAAATCAAAGTTTTGGAGGGATGGGGGGTCAGGTTATGGTTTTTGGTACTTTTCATAGTCGATCTTTTCAATATTTCAACATGATCCTATGCTTCGTTCGGCTTGATGTTAAAAAATCGGCCCCGTTAGGGGTAGTACTTTTTGACAATTAAGCCCCTGGTGAAGACCGCAAGTCTTTATCTTTTGTAGTTTGGGAGTTGGTGTTAATTTCGGGGTTAGGCTTTACTCTCGCACAAACGTTTCTTCAGTGAGGTCGGAAAGTGCGGTCGTACACTTCAGTGATACCAATGAGTTTTCATCCTTTAGATCGCCTTTCCATCTTTTAGGAACAGTTAACTTTATGAAAATATCTCTATTCAAATCCATTCTACATCTGTTTGAAGATTGAGGTCAAAGGCACTCTTCATACTCTGTACTTAGAAATATTGTTGGAAATTTCTGACGCATGCGCAGTCACAAAAAAGGGCAGACATGCGCAGAAGTGACAATGGGCACCTCACTAACCCTCGTCAAAGTACACTACCCTGTCCCAATCATGACCCTAATCCGTACCCTAACCCTAACCCTGACCCTAACCCTGACCCAAACCCTGACCCTTACCCTAACCCTAACCCTGACCCTAACCCAAACACTAACCATGACCCTAACCCTAACCCTAACCCTAACCCTAACCCTAACCCTAACCCTGACCTTAACCCAAACACTAACCCTAACCCAAACCCCAAATGTGTTAAAATTGTTGTTTTAGAGGCCTAGCTTTATCTCGGAAAGGATAAGTCTAGGAGGGTAACCGATTGGATTTTCGTATTAAGTTTTTTCACGAACTTCTCAAAAATCAAAGTTTTGGAGGGATGGGGGGTCAGGTTATGGTTTTTGGTACTTTTCATAGTCGATCTTTTCAATATTTCAACATGATCCTATGCTTCGTTCGGCTTGATGTTAAAAAATCGGCCCCGTTAGGGGTAGTACTTTTTGACAATTAAGCCCCTGGTGAAGACCGCAAGTCTTTATCTTTTGTAGTTTGGGAGTTGGTGTTAATTTCGGGGTTAGGCTTTACTCTCGCACAAACGTTTCTTCAGTGAGGTCGGAAAGTGCGGTCGTACACTTCAGTGATACCAATGAGTTTTCATCCTTTAGATCGCCTTTCCATCTTTTAGGAACAGTTAACTTTATGAAAATATCTCTATTCAAATCCATTCTACATCTGTTTGAAGATTGAGGTCAAAGGCACTCTTCATACTCTGTACTTAGAAATATTGTTGGAAATTTCTGACGCATGCGCAGTCACAAAAAAGGGCAGACATGCGCAGAAGTGACAATGGGCACCTCACTAACCCTCGTCAAAGTACACTACCCTGTCCCAATCATGACCCTAATCCGTACCCTAACCCTAACCCTGACCCTAACCCTGACCCAAACCCTGACCCTTACCCTAACCCTAACCCTGACCCTAACCCAAACACTAACCATGACCCTAACCCTAACCCTAACCCTAACCCTAACCCTAACCCTAACCCTGACCTTAACCCAAACACTAACCCTAACCCAAACCCCAAATGTGTTAAAATTGTTGTTTTAGAGGCCTAGCTTTATCTCGGAAAGGATAAGTCTAGGAGGGTAACCGATTGGATTTTCGTATTAAGTTTTTTCACGAACTTCTCAAAAATCAAAGTTTTGGAGGGATGGGGGGTCAGGTTATGGTTTTTGGTACTTTTCATAGTCGATCTTTTCAATATTTCAACATGATCCTATGCTTCGTTCGGCTTGATGTTAAAAAATCGGCCCCGTTAGGGGTAGTACTTTTTGACAATTAAGCCCCTGGTGAAGACCGCAAGTCTTTATCTTTTGTAGTTTGGGAGTTGGTGTTAATTTCGGGGTTAGGCTTTACTCTCGCACAAACGTTTCTTCAGTGAGGTCGGAAAGTGCGGTCGTACACTTCAGTGATACCAATGAGTTTTCATCCTTTAGATCGCCTTTCCATCTTTTAGGAACAGTTAACTTTATGAAAATATCTCTATTCAAATCCATTCTACATCTGTTTGAAGATTGAGGTCAAAGGCACTCTTCATACTCTGTACTTAGAAATATTGTTGGAAATTTCTGACGCATGCGCAGTCACAAAAAAGGGCAGACATGCGCAGAAGTGACAATGGGCACCTCACTAACCCTCGTCAAAGTACACTACCCTGTCCCAATCATGACCCTAATCCGTACCCTAACCCTAACCCTGACCCTAACCCTGACCCAAACCCTGACCCTTACCCTAACCCTAACCCTGACCCTAACCCAAACACTAACCATGACCCTAACCCTAACCCTAACCCTAACCCTAACCCTAACCCTAACCCTGACCTTAACCCAAACACTAACCCTAACCCAAACCCCAAATGTGTTAAAATTGTTGTTTTAGAGGCCTAGCTTTATCTCGGAAAGGATAAGTCTAGGAGGGTAACCGATTGGATTTTCGTATTAAGTTTTTTCACGAACTTCTCAAAAATCAAAGTTTTGGAGGGATGGGGGGTCAGGTTATGGTTTTTGGTACTTTTCATAGTCGATCTTTTCAATATTTCAACATGATCCTATGCTTCGTTCGGCTTGATGTTAAAAAATCGGCCCCGTTAGGGGTAGTACTTTTTGACAATTAAGCCCCTGGTGAAGACCGCAAGTCTTTATCTTTTGTAGTTTGGGAGTTGGTGTTAATTTCGGGGTTAGGCTTTACTCTCGCACAAACGTTTCTTCAGTGAGGTCGGAAAGTGCGGTCGTACACTTCAGTGATACCAATGAGTTTTCATCCTTTAGATCGCCTTTCCATCTTTTAGGAACAGTTAACTTTATGAAAATATCTCTATTCAAATCCATTCTACATCTGTTTGAAGATTGAGGTCAAAGGCACTCTTCATACTCTGTACTTAGAAATATTGTTGGAAATTTCTGACGCATGCGCAGTCACAAAAAAGGGCAGACATGCGCAGAAGTGACAATGGGCACCTCACTAACCCTCGTCAAAGTACACTACCCTGTCCCAATCATGACCCTAATCCGTACCCTAACCCTAACCCTGACCCTAACCCTGACCCAAACCCTGACCCTTACCCTAACCCTAACCCTGACCCTAACCCAAACACTAACCATGACCCTAACCCTAACCCTAACCCTAACCCTAACCCTAACCCTAACCCTGACCTTAACCCAAACACTAACCCTAACCCAAACCCCAAATGTGTTAAAATTGTTGTTTTAGAGGCCTAGCTTTATCTCGGAAAGGATAAGTCTAGGAGGGTAACCGATTGGATTTTCGTATTAAGTTTTTTCACGAACTTCTCAAAAATCAAAGTTTTGGAGGGATGGGGGGTCAGGTTATGGTTTTTGGTACTTTTCATAGTCGATCTTTTCAATATTTCAACATGATCCTATGCTTCGTTCGGCTTGATGTTAAAAAATCGGCCCCGTTAGGGGTAGTACTTTTTGACAATTAAGCCCCTGGTGAAGACCGCAAGTCTTTATCTTTTGTAGTTTGGGAGTTGGTGTTAATTTCGGGGTTAGGCTTTACTCTCGCACAAACGTTTCTTCAGTGAGGTCGGAAAGTGCGGTCGTACACTTCAGTGATACCAATGAGTTTTCATCCTTTAGATCGCCTTTCCATCTTTTAGGAACAGTTAACTTTATGAAAATATCTCTATTCAAATCCATTCTACATCTGTTTGAAGATTGAGGTCAAAGGCACTCTTCATACTCTGTACTTAGAAATATTGTTGGAAATTTCTGACGCATGCGCAGTCACAAAAAAGGGCAGACATGCGCAGAAGTGACAATGGGCACCTCACTAACCCTCGTCAAAGTACACTACCCTGTCCCAATCATGACCCTAATCCGTACCCTAACCCTAACCCTGACCCTAACCCTGACCCAAACCCTGACCCTTACCCTAACCCTAACCCTGACCCTAACCCAAACACTAACCATGACCCTAACCCTAACCCTAACCCTAACCCTAACCCTAACCCTAACCCTGACCTTAACCCAAACACTAACCCTAACCCAAACCCCAAATGTGTTAAAATTGTTGTTTTAGAGGCCTAGCTTTATCTCGGAAAGGAT